>NC_066567.1:8678116-8725616 GCF_024679095.1 Eriocheir sinensis
AGGAATAATGAGCAGAGAGCAGTTTTTAGTGTTGGTTTTTATAGTGGTATAGTGATAGACAGAACATAAATATGACAAAAAAATATATGAGGAAGGAATAATAAGAAGACAGCAGTTTTTAGTGTTGGTTTTGATAGTGGTATAGTGATAGACAAAACAGAAATATGACAAAAAAATGTATGAGGAAGGAATAGAAAGTAGAAAGGGAAGAAAAAAAGGAGGAAGAGGAAAGGACGGTACTGTAGTGTTAGTGGCGTTAGTGTTGGTTTTGGTAATAGTGTTAGTGGTGCTAGTGACAGTGGTTTAAAGGTTAGTGTTAGAGGTTATATACGGTCAAACTTAACCCTTTTCTCCTTTATTTTTAAGCATTTTCGCTTCCTCTTTAACTGACTGTTCCTGAATGACTGTTGTGGTTGTTGTTGTGTTCGTGGTGGTTGACAGAATGTTGAAAAAGATGATGGTGTTGGTGGTGTTGGTAGAGGTAGTGTTGGTATTGATAGTGGTTCCAGAATGACTGTTTTGGTTGTTGTTGTGTTTGTGATGGTTGATAGAGTGTTGAAAAGGGTGATGGTGTTGGTGGTGTTGGTAGAGGTAGTGTTGGTAGTGATGGTGATGATGAGGTGCGTGTTAGAGGTTCTAGTTCCTTATGTTAAACCGTTTTCTCCACCCTTTTCGCTTCCCTTTCTAACCTTTTCGTCTCCTGTTGTGGTAATGGTTGACAGAGCGATGATAAAGGTGATGGTGTTGGTGGCAGAGATAGTGTTGGTATTGATAGTGGTTCCAGAATGACTGATTTGGTTGTTGTTGTGTTTGTGGTGGTTGATAGAATGTTGAAAATGGTGATGGTGTTGGTGGTGTTGGTAGAGGTAGTGTTGGTAGTGATAGTGGTGGTGGGATTCGTGTTATAACTTCTACCCTTCATATTAAACCCTTTTCTCTACTCTTTTCAGCCCCTTTCGCTTCCTTTTCTAACCCTTTCGTCCCCTTTGGCGCTGATGGCCTGACTCGCGGTGCCGCTAATAAATAAATGTTGGCGCTGATAATAGCCGAGGCAATAATGGCGGCCGAGAATGAGGGGCCTCTAAATCACGGCAAATGGGCCCGCGAGCCACGCCAAAAATTACCAGCGGATAAAATAAAATAGATTCTTAGCCCGTTCAAGCAAGCAGGTGGGTAGGCAGGGGACGCTGATACATACATACATACATATATACATACATACATAAATAAACACACACACATACACTTACACGAATGTTTATATACAAGCACACACATACCTTCATAAATACACACATACACATACACACATGACCATATATTAATGATTTTTCCTTTAGTATATCTTCTAAACACATCATGACACACACAAACACAAAAAAACACACATACAAATAAACATATATCTCTAACTATCGTCTCCAATGCACACACACATTCTCTCTCTCTCTCTCTCTCTCTCTCTCTCTCTCTCTCTCTCTCTCTTCCCCTTCCTGCCCTCTCTTTCTTTCTCTTTTTCACCAACCCTCGTATAGAGTCTTAAAAACTACGCACGCTGCCATTTTTAGTTTACATATAGTCCTCGCCCCCTGCCTCGCCCTCGCCTCAGCCCGAAGAGGAACACTTTCATACACAAGTCGCCGTCAATAATCCAGGAGACTAGCGACGACACGGCTGCGGAGGCTGTGAACTGACGTGTAGGAGGAAGTGACAGGGAAATGTATAGAAGAAAGGGAAATAAACGAGGAATGAACAGGGGAAGGACGTATAGGTTAAAAAGAATGTGACCTGGAGATAAAATAGAAAAGGGAAATGCACAGAAAAGGGAATTAGAAGAAGATAGTACCGTGAAATAGTTGTACAAAGAAAGAGAAGGAAAGAGAGGGAGGTAAAACAAGAGAATGTGAAGTTAAAATGAAAGATTGAATGAAAGAGCTAAAAATAAAAAGAAAAAGGAGAGAAGAAAAGAAATAAAAAAAGACAGCAAAAAAAAGAGGAACAACGAAACAATAAAATAAATGGAGTTTACTACCAAAAAAAAAAAAACTTAAAAAAAAGAAGGAATGAATGAAACAGAAACATAAAAACAACAAGAAAACGAAACTTTGTATATATATTTCCTGAGAGAGAGAGGAAGTAAAAAAGAGGGAAACAGACAAACGACCATAAAAATCAATAGACAAATACAGAAAAACAGGAAAACAGATGGAAAAACAAACAGACAGACGGACAGACAGGGAGACAGACAGACAGACAGACGGGGCCCAATAAAGCCCAGTAGCATCACAGGTTTATAGAATTCAAAACGAAATCTCAGTCGCGGAAAACTCCCCGACAACACGTAGAGAGGCAATTACTTACTCACACACACACACACACACACACACACACACACACACATACACCGCTGACCACACGCTGCCCAAAATTCACCCACCACTACCGCAAAAGAAAAAAAAAAAAACTAGGGGAATGTTTGCCTTTCATACTCTTCTTTCAATACATTTATTTGGAACCTCGAAACTGGGAACTCCCGCAAACCGAAAAGATAGAGATGAAACAAACAGACAAACAGGCAAACAAACAAACACGGTGTCCGACAGAGATAATATTAATAAGAGAGAAAATACACGAGATAAAAATATGAAAAAAATGAAATGCAATTGAAAACGGACGCAAAAATATATCGAAAAACTGTGATATTGAGGGATTTTTTTCTTCTATTTCCTTCTTTTTGTTGTTTTTTCGGTCTTCAACACGGCGTCCTACAGAGCTAATATTAATAAAAAGAAAAATCAGATAAAAATGAAATAATCTGATAGAAAGAAAATAATAATGAAATCAACAATACAATAATAAAAAAAAAACATGTATTGTATTGAAAGATTTTTACATTTTCGTTCCTTTTTATTTTTTTATTTTCTTTATCATTGTTTATTTTTTTTTTCGTTCTTCATCGTCGAGGTTTTGCGTGGCGCCGGACCCCCGCAAGGCACAGGTAATGAAGATTGATTAGCGCGCCCAGGTAAGAACGTAACACCTGCGCCAACGTCTTCGGGGGCCAAGCTTCTTACTTTCCAAAGATGAAGAAAGGAACGGAAACGAAACAGACAACGGAAAACAAATAAGGGAGAGAAAGAAATTGAGGAGAAAAAAAATAGTGAGAAAGATAAAACCGATAATAGAGGAAAAAAAGGAATATAAAATGTTTGATTGTGCCTTTAAAAAATATATATATATGTAGGAGAGGCTCTACTACTACTACTACTACTACTACTACTACTACTACTACAACCTGAAGCAGAATATAAAAGTATGAGAGTTGAATGGAAAGATAGACCGAGGGGAGAGAAAGGAGGGAGGGAAGACGAAGTAGGAGGGAAGGAGACAAGAGGAGGAAAGTTAAAGGGAGGACGAGGAGGAGGAGGAGGAGGAGGAGGAGATGGAGGGAAGAAGGTCAAGGAGAGAGGTAGGAGAGGAGATGGAAGAGGAGGAGGAGGCTGGTGAAGAAATTGGATTGAAGGAGAGAGGAGGAAGGAGAGAGCTGGTGAATGTAGGAAGAAGGAAAGAGAGAAGTTAAAAGGAGAGGAAGGAGGTAAAGAGAAACACGTGAGAAGAACATGGAAGGGAATAAAGATGGTAATGAAGAGAGGGAAAGCGAAGCAGAAATATAGGAGGAGGGAAAAGAAAACCGAGGAGGAGAGAAGATGAAGAAAGGAGGAAAGAGGGAAGCGAAGGAAGGAAAGAGAAGGTGAGAGAGGAACATGAGAGGAGGGAAGACATAGATAAGGGGAAAAAAGGTGAGGAAGAAGAGAGAAGAGAAGACAAATCAAAATCATAAGGTAAAAGAAAGAGGAGGTAGTGAAGGAAGAAAGAGAGACAGACAAGGTAAAGTAGGAGGTATAGGAGAACAGAACCATTGAAAAAGGGATGAGGGAGGAAACGTAGAGATAAAGAAGGAAGGAAAAAGAGAACTATATGAAAAGGGAAGAGGGAATGACTGGGGAAAAAGAGGAGAGAAGAAAAGGAGACATACGAGAAGGCGATAATAGAGAGAGATAGAAGATAGGGTAGGAGGTATAAGGAAAAGGGGAGTAAGGGGAAGAGGGGGAAAGGGAAGGTAGGGGGAGAACACCTGTGCATCCCACGACAGGTATTTTCGTAATGACGTGAGGTAAATTAATTGTCTCAGGTAGGAGGTGATACGATCTCAAGGGAGCGCCGCCAATTTCCCGCCCAGAAGCTGAAATTAATGATTGCCTTCCCGAGAGAGAGCGAGAGCGAGCGAGCGAACGAGAGAGAGAGAGAGAGAGAGAGAGAGAGAGAGAGAGAGAGAGAGAGAGAGAGAGAGAGAGAGAGAGAGAGAGAGAGAGAGAGAGAGAGAGAGAGAGAGAGAAGGGGGGGTTGGGGACAGTTTGAGTGAGTGAAATCGTGGACGTATTTACCGAAGACTTTACACATAAAAATACATTAAGATAAAAATAGATAGTTAAATAGATAGATAGAAATGATGTAAATATAGGAAAGAAGAAAAGGGAAAGGAATATGAAAGGAAAAAGACGAGGAGGACACAGACAAGAAATAGAAGGAGGAAAAGGAGAATGAGAAGGAAGAGAAAAGCTAAAAATATGTTGGAGGAGGAGGAAGAGGGAAAAAAGAAATAAGGAGTCAGTATCTTGTCGCCTCTGGAAAAGGAACGAGAGAAAGAACGGAAGAGAATCATGGGAGATAAAATGAAAGTGAATGAGAGAAATATATGAAGTGGGAGAGAGAGAGAGAGAGAGAGAGAGAGAGAGAGAGAGAGAGAGAGAGAGAGAGAGAGAGAGAGAGAGAGAGAGAGAGAGAGAGAGAGAGAGAGAGAGAGAGAGAGAGAGAGAGAGAGAGAGAGAGAGAGAGAGAGAGAGAGAGTAAAAATTAAAGTTTGGGACATTATTTCAGAGAGAGGCAATAAAAAGAAAAGAAAGAGAAAGAGAAAACGGAGTGCAAGGAAAGACGTAAAACAGATGAAAAGGAATTGAAACTAAGGGAAAATTTCTCTCTCTTTTTTAATCAAGGAAGAAAAGAGATGAATGAGAATAGATGAGAGGCAGAAATTCGTGCAAGTAAAAGAGAGAGAGAGAGAGAGAGAGAGAGAGAGAGAGAGAGAGAGAGAGAGAGAGAGAGAGAGAGAGAGAGAGAGAGAGAGAGAGAGAGAGAGAGAGAGAGAGAGAGAGAGAGAGAGAGAGAGAGAGAGAGAGAGAGAGAGAGAGAGAGAGAATATCAGACACAGAGATAAGCCAAAACTAAAACAAAGAAACAAGAAAGGAAGAAAACTGAGACAGAGACAAAGAAAAGTGATAAAAAGAAAAAGGGATAGCAAGGGAGGAGAGGGAAGTAGAAGAAAAAGTAGTAGAAAAAAAAGAATCGGGAGGGTATGCGATAAAAGGGGAAGGGAGGGAAGGGAGAAAGAGAATGAAGAGAAGAGGAGAAGGAAAGGGAGAAGGAAAAGAAAAGAAAAAGAGCAAGAAAGGGAGGAGGAGGAGGAGAAGAGAAAAAGGACAAGGAGGAGAAGAAAAAGGAGAGAGAAGAAATAGGAGGAGGAGGGAGAAGAGAGGAGGGAAGAAAAGGAAAGGGAAAATGAAAAGAAAAGAAAAAGAGCAGGAAAAGGAGTAGGAGGAGGAGAAGAGAAAAAGGAGGAGGAGGAGAAGAAAAAGGAGAAAGAGAAGAAATAGGAGGAGGAGACAGAGGAGAGGAAGAGGGAGAAGAAGGAAAGGGAGAATGAAAAAAAAAAAAAACAGGAAAAGGATGAGGATAAAAGAAAAAGGAGGAGGAGGAGAAGAAAAAGGATGAGGAATAGGAGGAGGAAGGAGAAGACAAACATCCAAGCTCCCCTTTCCCGGTTTAGACGCTTAGCAAATCCTTCCGGAGGGGATCTGAATGCTTATAACTGTGTCAGGGAGGCGTTATATGGAGCAACGTTACCTGGAAAAAGGAGACCAGGCAAATAAAGAGCATCAGCAACCTTTAAACTCCTCAGGACTATTCCCAGAAACTAATGTAAAGATTCTACAACAAAGACGTCTTCCTCTTCTTCCGTCTATAGAAAGAAGTGTGGGAAGAAATATGAACAGTCAGTGTGTCTATTTACTTGTCTGTCTATCTATCTATGTGTATATATATCTATATGGCTGCTTATCTATCTTAACTCATCTAAATATATCAAAACCAATGTAGAAATTTAAATACAGCTCATGCCGATCTGTTTTCGTTTATATATAGTAATAGGTTACGATATTTTTGTACTAATGGTGAGTTTATCTATTTATCTATCTATCTAAACTTATCTGAATCTATCTAAACTAATGCATAGACGAATATGTAAAAAAAAAAAGTAGGTTACGAAATATAGTCAACTGTAAGCGTCTCTCTATCTATCTATCACTCTATTTAGGCGTTTCTATCGATCAATAAGGCTTTTCACACACACACACACACACACACACACACACACACACACACACACACACACACACACACACACACACACACACACACATACACACACACACACACGCGAGGCTCGAGCACAATACAACACAACACAAAGCAAGATTACAAAGGCCAATACCGACGATACGAAGACGAGGCCGGAGTACAATGAAACAGTTAGCAACACAATCAACGGTCGGGTATGAAGGCCGCTATAGAACCCTTGAAGAACTGCCAAAGGTAATCTATCTCACCTGCCAGTAGAGGTGACCCAATTAGCGCAACACAATACAGGTAAACACAACTCAAAAACGGGGCTGTGGTGTTTGTTTGCTTGAAGACAGACTGCAACACAAAACTCCGCAACACACGAGTGGTTAACCGTCGAATATTGCTTGGCTTGGCTGCCTTTAACAACACAACACAAAGTTCGTAGCAACACAAAACGGGCCTAATGTGTTGCTTCTCCAGTGATTTGCGATGTTCCATACCACTGCAGAACTCTCTCTCTCTCTCTCTCTCTCTCTCTCTCTCTCTCTCTCTTGGTAATATGTTGTTGTGTTGCTTGTGTTGCAGAGAGAAACAATGACCGTGTATGTGACATTTATAGTTCACCCGAGACACAGTGTTACTAAGTATTCGAGAGAGAGAGAGAGAGAGAGAGAGAGAGAGAGAGAGAGAGAGAGAGAGAGAGAGAGAGAGAGAGAGAGAGAGTAAAAACGAAAGAATGGCAAGGAAAAATGAACAAAGGACACAAAAATAGAGCTATAAATTAATAAAAGGCGAAAAAAAAGAATAAACCAAACAGAACACATACGACACAAGCAATAGCAACACATGTCTCAATCGATACCCAACACACCTGACAACACATATGAGAACACACCTGACAACACCGGCACCTCTCCTCAATTAGCCAAGAGGTACCACGCCGCCGCAGACAAGCCGCCGTGATTGCCCTAATGAGCAGGTGTGCGTGGACAGGTAATTAATGCAACGTTAATTAGCGGCCACGTCACGATGCTAAATCAGTTAAAGTCTCGCGCCGCGTTAACCAATAGTGGAGCGGCGGAAGCACTCAACCACGGAACTTCTGCCTCACCTCTGTAGATTCAAAGGACAGTTTCACCCATACCCTCTACCTCTATACAGTACAATATATATATATATATATATATATATATATATATATATATATATATATATATATATATATATATATATATATATATATGTATATATATTTATATATATGTATATATATGTATATATATATATATATATATATATATAAATATATATATATATATATATATATATATATATATATATATATATATATATATATATATATATATATATATATATATATATATATATATATATATATAAGAAAATATATATATAAAAATTAATTTAAATAAAAAATCTGATTTAAATCAAATAAATCGATTTCTTTTATTAAAAAAATATCATGATTTTTTCCAACCCTGCCCTTAAACATGTACTTCCATGCCCTGAACCTCACCCACGCACTTCGGCCTTACCACTGAGGAAAATAACGAGAGCTTTCAACCCCTTTATCTCCACACACATATATATATATATATATATATATATATATATATATATATATATATATATATATATATATATATATATATATATATATATATATATATATATATATATATATATTATATTTCCTTTCCTACACACTTAACTTCAACCTCAAACAATATAATAACAACTACTTCCATACCCTGAACCTCACGCATGCACCTCGGTCTCACCTCAAAGGGAAACAAGAGCAGCTTCACCAACGCCCTTTGCCTCAACACTATACACTGACGGCCTCTCCAACACACTTCAGCTCCGCTCTCAAACTATATAATGACACAGACTTCCACATTCTTCACCTCTAGTAATATAATGACAGACTTCCAAACCTTTTAACTCTAAAGTCTGAATAATTTAATGACAACAAACTCTTGCCTTTTGAGAATATTATGACAACTAATTCCACCTCTTCACCTATACGAGTAGAATAATAACTTCCACTTTTTCCCACCTCTAAGAATGTAATGACAATGTCCCTATCACCATTTACTTACACCTTTACACAATATAATAACGGCCTCTCCCATACTAATTATCTCTAAAGCACAAATAAAGGAGAAAACTAAATATAAAATAGAGGATAAACAGAACGGAGAACACACATGGAACACAGTCAACACAAGCAGTAACAACACATGTCTCAATCAATACCCAATATAACCGACAACACACCTGACAACACCTGCTCCTCGCCTTAATTAGCCAAGAGGTACCAGGCCGCCGAAGACAAGCCGCCGTGATTGCTCCAATGTGCAGGTGTGTCTCTCCCTTACCATTTATCTCTAAAGAATATAACGACAGTCTGAACCATACTTTCTATCGCTTAATAATACATGGACAGTTTATCCCACACTTTACCTCCGTCTCTAAATACCAGAGAACATTTTTCCTTTAATAATTATGAATTTTTATCTGCGAGGTGTTTAGCGGGTGGCCCCAAAATGCATATTACCACGTTATTATGATCATTAACGGTACTTTTTATGGCCCCTTGACTGTCATAAATAATAGTTGAGGTAATTAGCGGTAATGACGGCGGCGGCGGCGGTGACGGTAGGAAAAAGAAAGAGAAAAAGTAGCAGAAGAAAAAAGTGGCAAAAAATGAGGAGAAATAAAATTAGGAGGTTGGATAGTACTGCTTTTTCGTCATCATTATAATCGGAGAGTAAGAAAGAGTAAGATAACGAAAAAGTAGCAGAAGAAAAAGAAAGAATAGAAAAGAAAGAAGAGAAAGAAGAGAAAGAAAAGTGGGAGCAAAATTGGGAAGTTATTTTTTTTTCATCTCTATCATAATTGGAGAGTAAGAAAGAGTAAGAGAGCGAAAAAGTAGTAGAACAAAAAGAAAGAGTAGAAAAAAATGAAGAGAAAGAATAGAGGAAACAAAACTGATGGGTTGAATATTTTTGTTTTTTCATCTTTATCATAATCGGAGAGTAAGAAAGAGTAAGAAAACGAAAAAAGTAGCAGAAGAAAAAGAAAGAGTAGGAAAAGAAAGGAGAGAAAGAAAAGAGGAAACAAAATTGGGAGGCTGGATATTTTTTCTTTCATCTTTATCATAATCGGAGAGTAAGAAAGAGTAAGAAAGAGAAAAAGTAGCAGAAGGAATGAAAGAGTAAAGAAAAGGGCAAACAAAATTGTGAAGGTATTGCTTTTTTCATCTTTAATCATAATCAGAAAAAAATGGAAATGAAACTTAAATATATAAAGAAAAGAAGAAGAAAACAAACATGGAGAAACGCCCCCCCTACCCCCCCCCCCCCCACATACACACAGGCACACACACACAAGCCCATTCGTCTCCGTCTGTGCTCACCTGGTAGCTTCATAACTCCCCCGAGAAAGGTATTTGTCGAGGCCCTAATATTACACCTGAGCGTCGGACAGGTGCTGAGCCGCCTGGAAACACCTTTGTGAAAACTTTTACGGTCATCATTTAAAGGGAAACACTTGAAAAATTGGTGAGCGTGTTTTCTTTACTGTACGGCGATACGAGAAGGAAAAAAAAATACAAGCTGGAAATATCTAAAACTATTGTGTGTGGGAGGTGAGAACGATAGATTGGTAGATTGATAGATACATAGGGAGATAGATATAGATAGATAGCGATAATGTAGATAAGGAATGCTCGGGAAAAGTAATATAGAGAAATTTAAGGGTAAGGAAGAATGTAATGTAAGCAAGAGAATAAAAAAATGAAGTTGTAGAGGAAATATTAAAGAAGAAAGAAAAGGTTATAAAAATAATATTAGAGGCAAGGAAAATTTAATACGTTATGGAAACAGGGAAAGAATGAAGGGATAAGGTAAAAAACAATCCCGATAAAAGGGTCCATTGTAGGCTTCACCGATGCTACAAGTAAGTGGTTTGTGATCCTTCTCTGGGCACGGCAAAGTATAAATTGAGGATCAGAGAGAACAGTGGGCGAGGAAGGGGACACGTGGAAAGAAGAGAAGAGTGGGCGAGGAAGGGGACACGTGAAGAGGAGAGATAACGGGATATACGTTAGAAAAAAGGACAGGAAACAAACAAATCACAGCAAACTATAGGAGAAAGTTAATGATGGGAATAAAAAGTAAAAGATCAGAAGAGAAGAAAGGTTAGGGAAAGGTAAAATGAGGGAAGAAACTGAAGGGTAAGGAATGGAAGGGAAGATTTTGGAAGGGAAAGGGATAGAAGGTAAGGGAAGGAAAGGGGAGAGAATGAAAAGGAAGAGACGGAAAGATAAAGGAAGGGGAGGAAAGGTATGGGAAAGGAAGCGAAGGGAAGGGAAAGGTGGGAAGCTTACAATAAGGAATGAAAGGGAAGTTAAAAAAAAACGAGAAGAAAAGTTAAATAAGAGAAGCAAAGAAACCGGAAAGGAATTGAAAGTAAAATAAATGAAAAGAGAAGGAGAAGCGAATATTAGCAAGTTCAGTAAACTCATTCATGATTGCCTGATTAATTACTGGCCTGCATGTGTGTGTGTGTGTGTGTGTGTGTGTGTGTGTGTGTGTGTGTGTGTGTGTGTGTGTGTGTGTGTGTGTGTGTGTGTGTGTGTGTGTGTGTGTGTGTGTGTGTGTGCATGATTACCTTCCGCATTAATATTCCAGGAGGCAAAACACCTGAGCGTTACCTGTTTATTTTATGGATTCTCGGGGGCAGGAAAATACTATGCAAACACTTTCCTGAATAAGCAAAGGCAAAAGTTTTTTTAAAAAGATTGTTAATATATTGACAATGCTGCAAACTTTGAACAAACACAAACTTTGGAGTAAATTATGAAATGATATTGAAACCTGAGCGAAGAGAGAGAGGGCTAGAGCGAGAGCGAGAGAGAGAGAGAGAGAGAGAGAGAGAGAGAGAGAAAAGTAAGTACAGACATCGTTCAAGTTGTGATGTGGTACAAAGTTATAATTGCCAGCGCCACCTCGCCAGCGTGGAGGGAATGAAGGGAATGAAGGAGAGGGAGGAGACGAATGAAGAGGGAAAGGGGAAGAGGAGGAGACGGAGAGAGAGAGAAAGACAAAGAGAGAAGAGAATCAAGGAGTATAGAAGAATAGGAATAACAGGAGGTGTGGGGAAGAGAAAGTAGAATGAGGATATGAAGGGAAGGTGAAGAGATGTGAGAACTAAAAAGGAAAAAAAAGGAGAAGAAAAGTTATACGTATGAGAGAAGGAAAGGTAAATAGGAATAAAAAAGGGAAGGTAGGGACAAGTAAAAATAAAGAAGGAAAAAAAGGAAAACAAAGGATATAAATAAGAGAGGAAGAGAGAAAGGTAAAGAGTCGAAATTACAAATGAAGGCAACTTGAAAAACAAAACGGATGGAAGAAAAATGATTAACAAGAGGAAATATAAAAGGGAATAAATAGGAACTGGAAAAAGGTGAAGAAGATAAAGAAAAGAGACGGTGAGAGAGAAAGAAAAGGCGAGAAGTGAGTCAAAAAAAATGAAAACAGAAGAAGAAGAAAATAAAGAAATGGTTAGGAAAACAAAACGCGAGGGAAATTCAGGAAAAACAAATTGAGGAAGTCGAAGAAGGTAAGGAAAAATACACTAAACAACACAAAAGGCGAGGAAAACTGAGGTAAGGAAATTGCAGAAGATCAAGAAATTAAAGAAAAAGAGAGACGGTGAGAGAGAAAAATAAAAGGCGAGGAAAATATTGAGTCAACTTCCGAAAATATGTGGAAAATATGATTAAAACTTCCTGGCTCGCTCCTTTTTAATCCGAGTTTGTTGTTTACCTTCATCTTGCCTACCTGTTGAGACTTTAATAAGCCTGCACGCTCTTTAAACAACTCCACTTATGTCTGTCTGTTTTAGTGAGAGGAAGTAAGGAAAATGAAATAGAGAGAAGATTCGGGGTATGTTAATACGTAATGGAATCAGAGGAATATACTAGAGGAAGGAAGTATAAGAGAAAACGTTAAAGAAAAGAAAGATAATGCAATGGAAAAAGTATTAGAGGTTAGGAAAAAATGTGATGGAAGAAAGGAAAGAAAATAAAAGTATAAAAGTACAAGAAAAATAATTGTTCGAATGTTAAAAAAAATAATTTTCTCCCCCTACGAAAAGAGTACACACAAAAAACACGAAAACAACAACAACAGCAACAACAACAGAAAGAAGGGTAAGACCAGGGAAAGGAAAAGAGGAAAGGTGCAGGAAGGGGAAAATAATGACAAGAAGTTTACCGAGGGGAAATTTGGTCTACCTGCCATAATAAGGTAACTATATAATAACGTACCTCCACTTTACCTTGTCAAGTCACCTGTAATGAAGAGTTTACCTGATAACTTAAATATACCCGATTTTTTTGGTTATACTTCAGAAAACGGGAAAAATACACTTACAAAAAAAATCCTACCTCAAGCTGCTTTATAAAGGGTAAAGGAAAAGTTGGAGGCATACGATAAAGCTTCACGTGGCCTCGGAGCAGAGAGAAAAACGAAATGGAAGAGAAGAGGCAAAGAAAGAAGAAAAAACGAAGAAAGAAAAATATAGAGGAAAAAGTAGAAGCAGAACAGGAAAATAGAAACAGATAGTAAGCTAAAAACACATTCACCTGTATGTATTTATCATCAGAATAAGTCTCATTCCCTCCCCTTTGGGATTTATCGCTATTCTATGGCTTTTGGATTAGTCTGTTTCTTTATCCCGTTATTTTTTTTATTATTTCGTATTTGAATTCCGAGTTTTCAGATTAAGTATACGCTTCAATCCTTCACTTATGTTTTTTTTTTTTTTTTTTTTTTTACGTTGTTGCCTATTGCGCCGGTAGGCATCTTCCCGGTGGGGCCTGATGGTCGGCCCAAGGCTTCTTCCAGGTGGGGCCTGATGGTCGGCCCAGCCCGTTCTGGCGCAGGCGAGTGTTTATAATGGCGCCATCTTGCATTGGCTCATGCTGCCCCCCGGAACTCGTTCTTGATTCGCTTGGACGGCTTCCTCTAGAGTCCGGGTTGATGGGTGGTCTTCAGGACAGCATGTGGAGAGATTGAAGCCCCTCGGCGGTGACCAAGAGGTGGTGGCGTGGGAGATTCGAACCCGCGTCGTCCATCACGCGGTGAATGTGGGCCCACCGCCGCTTCATTACCCTATATATCACGTATTTCCTCTTCATCTTTTTTTTTTTTTTTGTCTGATATTTTTTTTTATTATTTCGTATTTGAATTCCCAGTTTTAAAATTAAGTATACGCTTCAATCCTTCACTTATGGGGTATTGGTATTCACTCTTCGTCTTACACATTTTTTCCTTCTTTATCCCGTTATTTTTTTTATTATTTCGTATTTGAATTCCGCGTTCTAAGATTAAGAATACGCTTCAATCCTTCATTTCTGGGGTAAAGGTATTCACTCTACGTCTCATACATTTTTTCCATTATTCATTTTTTTATATGATTTCATTTTCTGTGATTACGATACGCCTCGATCATTCTTCCCTCGGTATTCCTATTCATTCCACCTCTTATGCATTAATTTATTCACTGTTTCCTTCCTTCGCTTTCTATGCCGCTTCCTCATCCGCCTTTGTGCCCTGGTTGCATCTTCACACCCGCTGCATCACGCTCCTTTGTCCTCTTTTTGCATTCGTTTCCCTAAGGACTACGCGCCTTGTCGTCCAGCTTTTACTCCTGTGTGTGTGTGTGTGTGTGTGTGTGTGTGTGTGTGTGTGTGTGTGTGTGTGTGTGTGTGTGTGTATTTGCGTATATAACTTTCATGCTCTCTCTTCTTTCTGTTTCCAGATTTCTTAACTCTCTCTCTCTCTCTCTCTCTCTCTCTCTCTCACGTCCTCAATCAGCACGGAGCGGAAGGTCGGAAGCGGAATTATGCGCAAAATGAGCCAACTTAGTCATGTGACCCCCATCGCTAACTTTACCAAATTCTCTCTCTCTCTCTCTCTCTCTCTCTCTCTCTCTCTCTCTCTCTCTCTCTCTCTCTCTCTCTCTCTCTCTCTCTCCCTTTATCTCATTCCTAATCTTCCTGATCTATTTCCTTCGTCCTAATTTTATGTTTTTAGTTCGTTGTGTTAAGTCTACGGTACCCACGCATAATGTTTCAGTTACTTCATCTCTCTCTCTCTCTCTCTCTCTCTCTCTCTCTCTCTCTCTCTCTCTCTCTCTCTCTCTCTCTCTCTCTCTCTCTCTCTCTCTCCGATATTGAAGACAATTGTTAGGTTTTTCTTCTTGTCTTTTTCTCCTTTTTCTTTTCTTATTTACTTTCTTTCCTTTTTTTCTTTCTATTTTTTTAACCTTCTTTTTCTTCTATATTTTTCTTCTTTCTAATATATTTTGACTCTTTGCACTTCCGTCTCTTGTTCTTTTCTTTTTATGTTCTTTTTTTGTATCTCGTGTTCCTCCACTTTTCTCTTCCTTTTTTTCCTTTTTTACCTTCGTTCTTTCCTGTCTCTTTTTCCCTGTTCTGCTTCTACTTTTTCTTCGATGTTTTTCTTTCTTCCTTTTTCGCCTCTTCTTCCCCTCCTCCCTGTAATATTTCCTTTCATTTTACCCTTCCTCTTTCTCTTCGTTAAATTTTGCATTTTCACACTTACTTTTACATTTAGTCTTCCTTTTTCTTGGTCTCCTCCCCCTCCTCCTCCTCCTCCTTTTCCTCCTCCTCTTCCCCCTCCTCCTCCTCCTCTTCCTCTCCCCTTCAAAGATGTGTTGTGAACCGTTCCAGGAAATCGACAACATTTATTCCCTGCGTGACCTGACCTGACCTTCGCGTACGTGTATTATACCGGTGAAGGAAGATTTAGGATTCCTTTAGACTTTACTCGTTTATGTTAGAGGAGGTTAAGTAGATAGATAGATAGATAGAGAAGAGAGGTTGGGATAGAAAGTGGGAGAAGGGAGAATGAGGGAGGAAAAGGAGAGGAAAGAAGGAAAGAAGCAGAAAGGGTAAGAGAGAGAGAAGGATGTAAAATGGATGGGAGAGTTAAAAATGGAAAGGAAGGAAGGAGATTAAGAGATAGATAGATAGATAGATAGATAGAGAGAGAGAGAGAGAGAGAGAGAGAGAGAGAGAGAGAGAGAGAGAGAGAGAGAGAGAGATTTTCCCTCTGGTAGGTTACGTCTACTGTTTTATTCATGTGTCTGTATGTGCGTGTGTTTGTTTGTCTCTTTCTTTATCTGGTTTCTCTTCTCCTTCTTTTATTCATTTTCCTCCTTTTCCTTTCATTACTTTATCTCTTTTTCCACATCCTCTCCTTTATTTTTCTATTTTCTCTCTCTCCTTTCTTCTTATTCTCTTATCTTCCTCTTTTTCTCCATTCTTCCTCCTTTGCCATTCTCACCTCCCTAACTAATCTCTTTTTTATATTTTCTTCTCTCCTTCGTTCTGTCTTCTTTTATTCCCCTCCCCTTTTTTCCGTGAACTTTCTGCGCTACACTGACTTCCCTTCCCTTCCCTTCTTCCTTCTTTCTTCTTTCTTCCTTCCACGCTTTATTCTTCCTATTTATTTTCCTCTCCTTCCCTTCTTCACCTTCTCCCTCTCGTTTCTTCCCCTATCATCCGTTCTCCTTTCATTTCTCCCTCCATCTTTTCCTCTCCTCTCCTCCACCTCCTCCTATCCAATTTCTATCCTACTCTCTCCTTTCCTTTCTTTCTCTCACTCTTCTTTTCCTTTCCTTTCCTCTCACTTGCATCCCTATTCCCACTTTCTATCCTACCTTCTCTTTTCCTTTCCCTATTTCCTTTCCTCTCACCTCTCACCTCCCTCCCACTTTCTATCCCACTCTATCTTTTCCTTACGTTCTCTTCTCTCTTTCCTCTCCTCCTCCTCCGTTTTCTCTCTCCATTACCAAGGGAGGGCGATAAACTCAATTTCTCTCTCCTACTAAAGTCTCTCCTCGCCTAACCTAATGTTCCCCTAAACCTTAAAACAATACTGCTGGAACTTGCGCAACCCGTCTCCCATTTTCTTTTTGTCTTCGTCGCGCGCCCTATTAACGGGTCACTGAATTAGAAAACGGTGACACATGATAATGGTGACCTCAACTCCGTACATCCGGGACCTGCTTTTGGCGAGTCCGCTGTTGGCTGTCAGTGGTGTTTCATGTCTCCGTGCGAGTTTCAGAAGTGCATGGGAACTATTGCTTCATATGTGGTGGTGGTGGTGGTGGTGAGGGGGGAGGAGTGAGGTTGGTGAAATTGGTGGAGTTGAATCTGTATGTGGTGGTGTTTGTAGTGTTGAAGGGAAGGGTTGCAGTGGTGGTGGTGGTGGTGGTGGTGGTGCTAGTGGTGTTGATGGTGTTGAATGACCTCTTAAAGTAATGAAGTTAGGTGAGAAATTCCAATAACTGTTTCACCGCCACCATCATCACCACTAACACCACTACCACCACCACCACCACCACCATCACCACCATCCAGAATGTCGGCAGCAACATAATTATTAACTATTGGCAGACGAGTAAATAATATTATGAGACTAGATTACATTTTTTTACCCTCGGTACTTTTTCCCTTAAACTTTCATCAGACAACTTTTCTTCCCGGATACTTTTTTTCCGATAGAGTGTGAGTAAGTTTTTTCTTATCTACTTTCCTATCATTATTATCTTCCATTCCTTTCCTATTTCCCCTTTTCCCTTCCTTCTTCCACTTTCCTTTCTATTCACCTCCAGTTCCTTTCTCCCTTCTTTCTCTCCCTTCCTTTTCCTTTCTTCTTCTACTTAATTCCCTTTCTCTTTCTCCTTTATCATCTCTGTCTCCATTCTATTTCCTTTTCTGATTTTACTTCCTTTACATTTCTCTTTTTTCCAGCTTCATTTCTCTTTCTTTCCTTCTCTTTCTTTTCTATTTCTCCTCACTCTCTCCTTTCAATTTCCTTCTCGGTTTTTATCTTCCTTTCCATTTCTCGTTTTCTAGTTCCATTTCTATTCCTAGTATCGCTTTTCCTTTCGTTCTATCTCCTCTCCTCCTGTTCCTCCCCCTCTTCTATCTACGTTCCTCCCCTATCATACCTTCCTCTTTTTGCTTCGTCTCATCTCTTCCTCACCTTCACCTCCCCTTCCTCATTTCTATTTATTCTCTCCTTCCCTCTCCTTCATAGTCATATATTCGAGTAGTTGATGGGTTCGAAGCTTCAAATTCACGTTCCGAAACACAATCTGATTCAAAGTCAAGGCCTGCGGTGTGGCAATATTGGTTTGCTTAATAATTAGCGTAGAAACTTGTTGTAGGATGGTCGGAAACAAGCTCTCTCTCTCTCTCTCTCTCTCTCTCTCTCTCTCTCTCTCTCTCTCTGATTTTCTTTTGTTATTTCTTTATTTTACTTCATTGTATTTTTTTGTTTTCTTGTCATTATTTTTTTTCTTTTTCTATTCTTTTATTTTTTATTTGCTTTATTTTGGGTTACTATTTTTTTTTGTCTTTTTCATATTTCTTTCTTTCTCTTTCCTAGTCTCTCTCTCTCTCTCTCTCTCTCTCTCTCTCTCTCTCTCTCTCTCTCTCTCTCTCTCTCTCTCTCTCTCTCTCTCTCTCTCTCTCAAAAGATATACATGTTTTGAGGCTAGCCGTAAATTTACATATGCAAAATTAAGGAAAAAACGGCACCCGGGTTTTCATGTTTGACAAATTTGACGTTTTTTCTTACTTTTTGATATCCATGTTTTTTCACCTTTGCTTTTTCTTCTCCTGTTGTTTCTTCTGTCATTTATTTTCAGCATTTATGTCAACACTTCTTTTTCTCTCTCTCTTTTCTTTATCTAGTCTTTTTAAATGTTTTCGTTATTTCTCTTTTATTCTGTATTTTCTTTGTCTTTGGTATCTCATTTTCCGTTAGAATCTCTCTCTCTCTCTCTCTCTCTCTCTCTCTCTCTCTCTCTCTCTCTCTCTCTCTCTCTCTCTCTCTCTCTCTCTCTCTCTCTCTCTCTCTCTCTCTCTCTCTCTCTCTCTCTCTCTCCTCCTGCCATATAAGTTTCCTTCTAATCCGGATCCTTCCTTTCTCCTCCTTCCTCCTCCATCTCTCTTTCCCACTTATCTCCAACCCTCCTCCTCCTCCTCCTCCTCCTCCTCCTCCTCCAACTCCATCCGTTACATACAACCAATCTCTCTCGTTTTTCCGGTTTCTCTCCTTGTCTTTCCTTCCTGTTTTAGTCTCCTCCTCCTCCTCCTCCTCTTCCTCCTCCTTCTCCTCCTTTTCCTACAGCGTTTCCTCCTCCTCTTTCCTCATTATTCAGTTTTTTCCTCTTTCTTGCCATCCTTACAGTTACTATCCCCTTCTCTTCCTCCTCCTCCTCCTCCTCCTCCTCCTCCTCCTCCTCCTCCTCCTCCTCCTTCTCCTTCTCTTGCTCCTCTTTCACCTTCCGCATTTTCCTTCGCTTTTTTCTCATATATTTCTTCCTCCTCCTCCTCCTCCTCCTCTAGGTGTAAACACAGGTGGCAGGAAGAGGCTCATTACGTGGATGTTTTTGGCGTGTTTGTCACCCCCTGAATGACCCGGGTTGGCGCCACGTGGAGGAGGAGGAGGAGGAAAAAGGGATGAAGAAGAGGTTGTATCTTTCCTTAAATCTTCTCAGGCAAAAGGTAAAAAAAAAACAAGTAAAGAGGAGAAGAAGAGAAAAGCCACCAGGTATGAAATAGGAGGTGAAAAAGGTGTGTGTGTGTGTGTGTGTGTGTGAGTGTGAGAGAGAGAGAGAGAGAGAGAGAGAGAGAGAGAGAGAGAGAGAGAGAGAGAGAGAGAGAGAGAGAGAGAGAGAGAGAGAGAGAGAGAGAGAGAGAGAGAGAGAGAGAGAGAGAGAGAGAGACCTGGGATGCAAAGTAAAGTTGTATGAAAGAAAAAACAGTCCAGAAATGAAGGAAACGAAAAAAAAGGGAAAAAAGGAGAAAAGGAACAACAGGAATATGGAAGGGAAAAGAGAGAAAGATAGAGGACGGGAAAAAGTAAGTGAAATGAAAGACGCAAACCCCGTAGACTTATACAGAAACATCCCAAGGCCTCCCTACGCCGATCCTGTATATCATTTTAACCTTTTAGTGGAATATCTCAATCATAAAAGTGCTCAATAATATCAAACCCGACGCAGCATCTTTACCATAATGCCACAAAAAGATGGACTGGGACAACTCACAAAAACACTCCCTCGAAAATTGTTGCAGATGGTTATATTTTTTTTGCTTAATCGATAACCTAGCCTCCGGTGTGTGTGTGTGTGTGTGTGTGTGTGTGTGTGTGTGTGTGTGTGTGTGTGTGTGTGTGTGTGTGTGTGTGTGTGTGTGTGTGTGTGTGTGTGTGTGTTTTACTTTTTTTTTACATCAAAGGATGCGGCTCTAGGGCAACAAAAAGAGTACAAAAAAAGCCCGCTACTCGCCGCTCCCACAAAAAAAAAGTAAAGAGTAGCCAAAAGAGAGGTCAATGTGAGGTCAATATGTTTTATTTGGCTTACTTAATTGTTTTGTTCCTCTTCTTTAGGTTGTATTAATTAACTTTCTAATTACTGTAACAATATACGAATTTTAAGCCTTTTTTTTATACTGTTTATGACGTTTCTAGTTATATCTATCTATCTATTTATCTATCTATCTGTACGTCTTCTATTCTGTATCTATTTACTTATTTGCTCTCCCACATATTTATATGCATGAAACTTTTTATGTACCTGTTATTCTACCTTTTATGCAACATTCTATCTTATCTCTCTATCTTTGCAGGGTTCTAACATCTGGTACTCCGCCATTAAGAATATTCAACGATAATTTTCCTAACGACCTCAAAAATAAGCTTCTCTTCCTCTGGGGTTCACGGTTCGTTCCTCTCAATTTCTCTTCAAAAACACCATTTAATAATTTTCTTTTGCAGATTTAATTTGGTTAAGTTTTTCTCGACTCTCTTTCGCGAGTTCATGGTAAGCGTCACTCTTGTCAGTCACTCTCGTAGCTCTGAAAACACTCTTCACGGCTTGTGGTTATGTTAAGCGGGTGTTGAGGCTCTTTCCATGAATCTGTCTGTCTCTTACCCTGGCAGTTCCCTTGTTGGTCTGTCTGTCAGCGTTTGCTTGTCTTCTATTACTGTAGTTAATTTATTCAGGACACACACACACACACACACACACACACACACACACACACACACACACACACACACACACACACACACACACACACACACACACACACACACACTAAAACAAGCTGAAAATGCGTAACTTGTTGAATTAATATAGAAGTTAATGAATGTAAATCAAGAGAAGAGAATAAAACTCCAACACTACAACAAGCTTAATAAAACATAACTCTCTCTCTCTCTCTCTCTCTCTCTCTCTCTCTCTCTCTCTCTCTCTCTCTCTCTCTCTCTCTCTCTCTCTCTCTCTCTCTCTCACACACACACACACACACAGTAGCGTTTTCATATGTAAATCTCACTCCAAAGCTGATTGTTTCATATTTTCTAACAACATTTTAAGGAAACAGTAATGTCGTGTTTACCATTTTTGTAATTATGTGGTATTATGAATATCTTCCTCTTAAGTATATTATTTATATATATTATTTTTTTCTTTATAATGCTGTTAGTTCAAAGAAAGTGAAAATATACTTGGGATGAAAAAAAAATGTACTCTGCGGTTCCTCTACACACACACACACACACACACACACACACACACACACACACACACACACACACACAGACAGACAGACAGACACACACACACACACACACACACACACACACACACACACACAGAGACAGACAGACAGACACACACACACACACACACACACACACACACACACACACACACACACACACACACACACACACACACACACACTCCAGAAATATGAACCACTTTTTTCAACGCGGCCACACCAGTTTAAAAGTTTTGGAAATCTACATGTGATGGAGGGAGCGTAATCTGAGTCTCCACCATGAAAAAAAAACCTGGACTATATTTTTCCCAGATATACAAGTTTTCGAAAGGGATTCAAGATTCAGACTTCCGAAAGAATAATTTTGAAAGCCACATTTGATTATTTTGAAAAGATGAGTTACTGGAAGATTTTAAAAGGCTTGAAAGTGTATATTTAGGTAATTTATAAGCCTAACCGTATTCAGAGTTTTCCTTTACTAAGAGACACCAGTTATTACGGACTCAAAAATAAACGGCAAATCTTCCAACTCCTTTCATATTGGCATACTAACGCTACACTATTACTATCGGAAAATTACTAAGTTCGATGAAGCCGTTATCCTATTATGTTGAAGTGACTGTCAATGGATGTCTCAAAAAATAAATAAAATCACAAACCGACTTGAAAAATCGCCAAACCATGAAAAAAAGTGAAGAAAAATGGCCGTGAAGGGAGGAAGGGAGAGCATGTAACATGAGAGCTAGTGTGTGTGTGTGTGTGTGTGTGTGTGTGTGTGTGTGTGTGTGTGTGTGTGTGTGTGTGTGTGTGTGTGTGTGTGTGTGTGTGTGTGTGTGTGTGTGTGTGTGTGTGTGTGTGTGTGTGTGTGTGTGTGTGTCTGTCTTTCTGTGTTTGTCTGCCTGTCTGTCTGTCTGTCTGAGTGTGTGTGTGTGTGTGTGTGTGTCTGTCTTTCTGTCTGTGTTTGTCTGTCTGTCTGTCTGTCTGAGTGTGTGTGTGTGTGTGTGTGTGTGTGTGTGTGTGTGTGTGTGTGTGTGTGTGTGTGTGTGTGTGTGTGTGTGTGTGTGTGTGTGTGTGTGTGTGTGTCTGTCTGTTTGTCTGTCTGTGTGTGTGTGTGTGTGTGTGTGTGTGTGTGTGTGCTTGCGACAGACCCACGTGGCCGGCCGCCGTGTCTCCTTACCAACCCGGCCTCGGCAAGGGAGTCAGCTACAATTCGACGATCCTTTGTGCTCCTTTGCGAGGCCAACGACGTCACGGCTTTCACAATAGCCTGCCCCTCTACCCTACCACAGTTCCTCCCTACCCTGCCTCTCTTCCCTTACCCCCTTCCCTGCTTCCCAATCCTGCCTCCCTAACCTGCCTCTCTCTACCCTTCCACCCTTCCTCCCTACCTTGC
The DNA here is from genome assembly GCF_024679095.1 of Eriocheir sinensis. Taxonomy (NCBI): domain Eukaryota; kingdom Metazoa; phylum Arthropoda; class Malacostraca; order Decapoda; family Varunidae; genus Eriocheir; species Eriocheir sinensis. The sequence continues at coordinate 8,700,673 of NC_066567.1, forward strand.
TTCTCATCCCTGACCCCCTTCCCTTCTTCCCTATCCTTCCTCCCTGCCCTCTCCCTGTCTCTGTCCCTTTGCCTCTGTCTCTCAACGGTCTATCTCCTTCTCCTTGTCTCCGTCTTAGTCTCCGATTCTCTCTGTGTGGGTGTCTCTATGTCAATGTCTGGACTTAGTTTCTGGTCTGTTGCTCTCTGTCTGTCTGTCTGTCCCTTTGTTGATCTCTCTCTCTCTCTCTCTCTCTCTCTCTCACAAGAAACGCTGACTGGAGAGAGAGAGAGAGAGAGAGAGAGAGAGAGAGAGAGAGAAATGGAACAGCACAATGGGTTCAGTCAGCCAGGAAGTGAGTCCGTGAGTGAAAACCTTCCTCTCTCTAAAATTAAAAATAAACACAAAACCGATTAATAAAAAAGGAACCGACGGACACACAAAAAATGGAGAAGAACGTTCGTGAATATAAATCGAAGAAGAACAACGGGGCGCAGGAAAAAAAAAGCTAGGCGGGTTCCTAAGGTTTTAAGAGGAAAGGAAAATATGAAAGCCTTCCCGGAAACGACGAAACCGAATTGGAACCAAGATTAAGATGCGAAAAAAGAGAAGAAGAAATAATACCGCGAACAGATTCCTGGCGATGAGAGATTAAACGGAATATGAATGACCCTCAGAGCATGAATATTGAGGTTACTGATTTTGTCGTCTTCCAAATCTTAGATTGAAGAAATAAATGTCTGTATAATAAACCGTAAAAATAAAAGATTCTCAAACAACGACATTATACACGAGAACGCACGGTAATTTTGACGCTATATATACCACCATAAAACGCCAAACAGCTCTTCCTCTAACGTAAAAAGTAATGAAAAACGGACATACCCATAAATAAAATGCCACTAACAACTTCCTGGCGAAAAAAATAAAAATAAGCGGAATAAAAATGACTAGATGATGAATATTAAGGTCGCAAAAGAAAAAAAATACTGCTTAATATATCCTCTTAAAACTCGTTCTCAAAATACAACTTACTTACGGTCGCAGAATCAAATCGTTCTCAAATTACAACTTACTTACGGTCGCAAAAGAAAAAAAATACTTACAATACCCCCTTAAAACTCGTTCTCAAAATACAACTTACTTACGGTCGCAGAAGAAAAAAAAATACTGCTTACAATACCCCCTTAAAAATCGTTCTCAAAATACAACTTACTTGCGGTCGCAGAAGAAAAAAATATTGCTTACAATACCCCCTTAAAACTCGTTCTCAAAATACAAATTACTTACGGCACTATTGACGTTAAGTACACAACAATAGAACGAGATACAGATGCTTCTATAACGTAGAAAGTAATAACGACACAAATACCAGTAAAATAAGTGATAACGCGAGAAGGAAATCCAATAACACCAGAAAAAAAAATTACGGTTGATCTCCACTCGAAATAAAATTACCACCACATGAAAAAGAAGATAGCAGGTATAAAAAAGAGAAAACACGAAATAAAAAAAAGAAAGAAGAATAGCAGGTCGGGAAACAATACGCCAACATAGAAAAATAATATAAATAGGAAGAAAACAACACAAGGAAACAGCAATGAAAGAAATATATCAATAACATCACCAAGGTTACAAGAGGAAAACAATACTACCACATAAAAAATATAAATAAATACGAAAAAAAAGAAAAATATCAAAAACATCACCAAGGTTACAAGAGCAAAACACATACTACCTCATAAAAAAAAGGATTGATATACATGCCAAAGAAAACAAATACAAAATAAATAAAATAACAACACCAATAACATTACCCGAGTTGCGAGAGCTAACACACGGAGTTTGGAGCAATGACGCCACTTATGAGCCAAGCGTCGCCCCGAGAACCACAGATATTACGGAAAAGTCCAGACCATATGAATTTACGGGCGAGGGAAGCTGTTGAATATTGCCCTAAGCCTTGTGGTGACGTGTGTGTGTGTGTGTGTGTGTGTGTGTGTGTGTGTGTGTGTGTTTGGTCTGACTTGTTTTTCTCTCTTCTCTACCAGTGTGTGTGTGTGTGTGTGTGTTTATTCGTCTGTCTGTCTGTCTGTCTGTCTGTCTGTATGTCTATCCGTCTGTTTATGTCTGTCAACCTCTCTCTAAATTGAATAAAGAAACGAGAGAGAGAGAGAGAGAGAGAGAGAGAGAGAGAGAGAGAGAGAGAGAGAGAGAGAGAGAGAGAGAGAGAGAGAGAGAGAGAGAGAGAGAGAGAGAGAGAGAGAGAGAGAGAGAGTGTGTGTGTGTGTGTACTTTTAATGTCAATGAAAGAAATACAATAATAAAATAAAAAGTAAAATGAAAGGGAGACTTCAATTGTTCTATTTCTCAACATATCACATATCTGTACTATTATCAACCCGCATTCTTTTGTCCTGTTCCCGCGGCCGCCAGAATGGACGTCAACGGCAGCCTTTTGCACTCTCCATTATATTGAAAAATCCACAAAACGGGAACGCAACAATTGGGACATGAAACTGGACAAACTAACAATACCAACAAGAACAACAATAATAAACTACACTATTTTTACGACTCCATTAAAACAAAAGATAAACAAAAGCGAGAGCAACACAAAAAACACAACTACTTCAACTGTAACTACAAGACAAACAACGACGACAACAACAACAACAACAACAACAACAACAACAACAACAACAACGAAAACAACAACAACAACAACTCCCATAAGAAAATCCCCCCCCCAAAAAAAAAAAATCATCACCCTTACCACCACCACAACAACTAAACGAAGAAGAAGAAGAAGAAGAAGAAAAAGAAGTAGCAGAAAAAGAAAAACAAGAACAACAACAACAACAACAACAACACAAACAACAACCTTCCCTTTCAAGATATGGAACCAAATCACCAAAACACCCACTCCAATAAACACAACTGTAAGAAAAAACAACAACCACCACCACAACAACAACAATCACAACAACCGCTACAGCCATTCAACTCTATCTTTGTCGCCCATTAATTAGTGTTCCCCGTTTTCTATATCACGCCCCGGCAGTCGTTCCGCAGATGGACGAATAAAATCACAAATCGACAGTAACGGCGTGATTGTTAATTGTCTAAACAAACACTCGGGTTGCATTGTAAAGCACCGAGGGTACACGTGTCTCTCTCTCTCTCTCTCTCTGTGTTTGATTGCTTGTTTATTTGTTTGTTTCCTTTCTTCTCTACTTCCTTAATTCCTTCCTTGCTTTCTCATCTTCTACCATTATATTTTTTTCTTCTATTATTTCCCCTTAATATAAATACCCCTTCCTTCTCTCTCTCTCTCTCTCTCTCTCCAATTCACTTTCAACGTTTTATATATTTTCCATTTCCACATTCGAAGTTATATTTTTCTTCTTTTTCGTTCATTATCTTTTTTCAACTTTTATTGACACTTCCATTGATAGATTCTTCGTATCAGTTTCATCATCTATTTTCTGTGCATTGATTTTTGTCCAGAACTTTTGTCTCCATCATTAGGTTTGGTTATTTTTTCGTTCCCAATCTATTTTTTTTTACAAACCAGCACGTGTCTTACTTTTTCTTACTCTCCCTCTTCTCCTTTTTTCCTAATTTTTATTTCTCACAATGTAATAATCAATCGGTCAACTTTATCTGGCAGTATCACTCGAAAATAATTGCTCCCTATTTCTCGTTCTTTGATTCCACTCTTTTAGTTTCGTTTTGCATTCCTTTCTAATAGATTAACCTACTGTTTCCAGCCTTTTCTTTCTTTTCAGTCTTCTTTTTCTTTTACATCATATTCTTCCACTATTTTTCAACCTTTATTTTCCTTCATCTCATTCTTCTTGCACTTCCTTCTTAGCTTTCATTTCCCTACATCTCATTTTCTTGTACTTTCTTTTCTTTCCTTTTCCAATTTCTCTTTTTCTTGCACATATTTTTCTCAGTCCTCCTTTACTTACACTTCTTTTAAGCTTTCCTTTTCCTATTTCTCTTTATCTTGCACATTTTTTTTCTCAGTCCTCCTTTTCTTACACTTCTTTTAAGCTTTCCTTTTCCTATTTTTCCTTTTCTTGCTACTATTTTTTCTCAGTCTTGCTTTTCTTACACTTCTTTGTACATCTGGGACAATAACACCATTTTTTCAATCATCTCTTTTTTCCAACGTGATCTCTTCTTCTCCTTCCTGCGCCTCATCCTCCTCGTACGTCTTCCCTTTGTGTCCCTTCGCCCTTCCCTTCATTGTGGGTCCTCTCCCAGAAATCGAAGAGAGGCGAGGGCGGGTGACGTCTGAGAGGGAGATCCGCAACAACAACAATTTGTGCTAACCAATATTTTTCCTTTTCCGGGTATTATAGTTCTGTCTCTGTCTCTTGGGAGGCGATGGAGATGGAGGAGGAGGAGGAAGAGGAGGAGGGGGACGAAAACAAGGAGGAAGGACAAAGAGAGACGGAGACAAAGAGACAGAAAAGAAGATTGAAAGTCGATAGATGCGCAAGAAGTTTCCTCTCGAAGATTGTTTGAAAAGCTTTGGAAGGACGAGCGAGTAAACCAATTGGGCGGGAATCTGAAGGGCTAATGTGGTATCCTTGGAAGCCAGAGGGCCACGCTCCTACACTTTCAGCAGGAAGGAGAAATAGACGTTGACAGACCGAGGTGAAAAAGTTTATAATGCTACAACTGATTTTTCGTGTTGTTGTGCAGATACACTCTACAGATAAACTTGCGAAGGTGTGGGAACTAGAGAGTGGTGGAGAGGAGGTGGGAAGTACAGGTGAGTCCACGTGAGACTGCGAACAGGTGTTGACTCTAGTGGAGGGAATGGCAACAGGTGAGCAAAAGCGGTGAAAAAGACAGGAACGGAAAACAACGGACGATAAGCTGACTTCTGAGTTGCTTACCACGGGGTCACAGGCGGATAAGCCGAGGCGTGAATGGCGAAAAAGGTCGACAGAGCGAGGGAAAAAAAAAGTTAACAAAAGGTGACTGTTGGCGGAGGCTTAGTCGAGGTGAGGAAAGAGAAAGAGAGAAGAAAAAGAGAAAAAAAATGAACGAAGCAAGAAAAAGTTGGACCGAGACGTTACTTGACTTCGGGTACAAAAAATAGTTGCTCATATCACGCACTTATCAAATTCTTAGGAAAAACAACAACCGACCAGAGCAAAAGCTAAAGCAAAAGGAGACGGAACTCTGGGTACAAAGCAAAAACAACAACAACAACAACAACAACAACAACAACAACAACAACATCAACAACAACTATCCAAACCACGGACTAATTCAACTCTTACTTTTTAGTGCTCTATGGCATGAATACGTAAGATATACAACGTAATAGGGGATGATATGCTGGGATTTTAGAATGAAAGGAAAATGATAAAGAAAAATGGAAGAGCTGTTAATAATGTAGCCCTTTTGACATCATTTGCTAATCTTATTCTATGGTAATACTAATTTAGATGATGAAGAGGGAAGCTAGAAATTAACTAGACCTCAGAAAATAGATGAATAATTGAAATAGAGTGTGTAAGCGACATTCTAAGGTCATACAAAGAGAAATAATATGAGAAGGAGGCTGAAAAAATAGATAAATAAAACAAAATAAACTCAACTTCAGAAAGAAAAAAATATGATGGCTTGAAAAAATATAAAGTTTGTAAGCGACATTCTACGGTCATACTAAGAGAGCTAATATGAAAAGGAGGCTGAAAAATAAGACAAATAAATAAAATAACTAGATAAAACTGAATAAACTCGACTTCAGAAAGAAAAAAAATATGATGGATTGAAAAAAAATATAAAGTTTGCAAGCGACATTTTACGGTCATACTGAGAGAGATAATAAGGAAAGGAGGCTGAAAAATAAAACAAATAAATAAAATAAATAGATAAAACTGAATAAACTCGACTTCAGAAAGAAAACAATATGATGGATTGAAAAAAAGAAGTAAGGGAAAAAGGTTGAAATTACGGTTGAATGCCTGACAGAAAAAAAAGTGTGTTACGAACAAAAGGGTTACAATTACGACCCAACACCACGTAAAGGGAATCGAACCCTTTTACTTATGCTCGCCAGGTATCGGATCCGAAGTGTGTGTGGGAGAGGATAACAGAGAGAGAGAGAGAGAGAGTGTGAGAGAGAGAGAGAGAGAGAGAGAGAGAGAGAGAGAGAGAGAGAGAGAGAGAGAGAGAGAGAGAGAGAGAGAGAGAGAGAGAGAGAGAGAGAGAGAGAGAGAGAGAGAGAGAGAGAGAGAGAGAGAGAGAGAGAGAGAGAGAGAGAGAGACAGACACATACAGAGATAGACAGACAGGCACAAACACAAACACACAAACACAGAAAACACCGACACATACAAGAGAAGAAAACACACACACACACACACACACACACACACACACACACACACACACACACACACACACACAACTAGACAGGAAAACAAACAGATGAATAAAGATTAAACAACCACGCCATGAAACTTATATAAAACACACACACAAAAAAGACACTCTTCCTTTCCTCAAAGCCAATATCAATTAACGCGTGAATGTGCTGGACTGTCATATTCCTTCGCTTTCCTTCACTTTTCATTTGTGCGGATTTCCAGTTTCCTGTTTCAAGTTTCCTTCCCGCGGACATAATCTTCTTAGTCTTTGATGTGTCGCTTTTAATTCTGCAGCCTCATTTCCTATCTTTTTCAGCCGTCATCATCACTTTTTCTGCAGTAGTTTCCGGATCTCATCTTTTTTATTTTTTGTGTGGTAAGTATTTATCATCTCTCTCTTTTTTTCATTCCTCATCACTTTTCTTCCAGTAATTTCCGTATCTCATCTCCTTTACTTTTTTTTCTGGTAAGTATTAATTTTATCCTCTCTTTTTTTTCATTCTTCATCATCACTTTTTCCTTCAACAATTTCCGTATTTCATCTCTTTTACTTTTTTTTTGTGGTAAGTATTTATCCTCTCTCTCTCTCTCTCTCTTTTAATTCCTCATCATCACTTTTTCTTCATTAATTTCAGTATCTCATCTTTTTTGGCTTTTTTTTGTGGTATTTATCCTATTTTCTGCTCACTTCACAATTCATTACTTTTTTTCACACTCCTGTCGCTGTTTTCTCCATTAAATTTCTCATCTCACATTTTTCTCGCTTATCACAAACGCTTCTATCTCGTCTTATACTTGTCGCATTTGTTATCATCCACTCTGCCTTATCTCACTCATTACTTCTCGTCTCACACACCTGTCTCTTTTTTCACCACTAATTTTGTCTCATCTCACATTTTTTTCTCACCTATCACACATAATTCAGTCTCGTCTCATACCTGTTGCATCTATTATAATCTTTTCTGCCTTATCTCACATCTGCCAAACAATTCACTAACACATTTTGTCTTATCTCATACCTGTCTCATATTATCTACCTCCTCCTCCTTGTCTTATAGCACTGATCTCGATTTTACAGGTGTCAAATCCTTCAAAAATATATATCTCCTCTATTTATTATTTTTTTCATATATCTTTTTTCTCATACTTCCTCGTCGTTTTAGTATTCAGCCTCTTCGTCCTCCACCTCGTTTCCTTCCTCCTCATCCTTTTCCTCCTCCTCCTCCTCCTCTTCATTCTGCACAGGTGTCGGGCTCATCCAGGTATAATCCTATAATTGACTTGCCTTGCAATGAAGAATAAATTACAGTGAAGTGGAATGAACATAACATCCTCATTCAGTTACCTTCCCCTCACATTCCTCTCCTCTCCCTTTTCTCTTTCTTTCCTTTCCCTTCCCCTCACTTCCTTCCTTTCTGTCCTTTCTCCTTCCTTCCTTCCTCTCCTTCACCTCCCCTTCCTCTCCCTTCTCCTTCCTTCCTCTCCTTCACCTCCCTTTCCTCTCCCTTCCCCTCTCTTTCCTTCCTCTCCTTCACCTCTCCCTTCCCCTTCCTTCCTTCATTCCTTCCTTCCTCTCCCCTACCTCTCCTTCCCCTTCCTTCCTCTCCCCTCTTCTCCCTCCCTTCATCCCTCACTCTTCTCCCTAAGCCATTCCATTCCAAAACTGCTTCCACTTCCCTCTCCACACATTCCTTCACCCTCTCTCTCCCCTGCATTCCTACCTTCGTTTTATTTTACTCCTTACTTTTTTTCCCATAACTCTATTTACTTCCTGCCATTGCTATAGACATTACATATATCTAAGTCTGTATTTATTATCCATTCCCTTTTAGTTTTCTTGAAGTTTAACTCTTTTTTTTCCCCTCTCCAGTTCATTTTATATCCCTGGACACATTTTTCCCATACTTCTATTTATTTTCCTTCATTGTTATACACTTTTCATATAACTAAGACTTCATGTTTTATCTATTTCCCTATTATCTATTTAGTTCTATTCAAGTTTGCATTCTTTTTCTTCTCTCAAGCTCTTTTTTTCTCTCTGTTAATCACTTATTTCCACCTTCCCCACTTTCTCACTTCCACTTTTCATATAATTTTCATCCATTTTTCTCAAGTTTCCTTCACGTTTATCTCCTTTGTCTTTCTTCAAGCTCTTTTCTTTTCACTGTTAATCACTTTTCTCCACATTCTTTCCTTTCTCATTTCCACTTTTCATATAATTTTGACTTTCTGTATTATCCATTTCTCTTAAGTTTTCTTCAGTTTTACCTCCTTTTTCTTTCCGCCAATTCTTTCCTTTTCACTGTTATCCACTTTTTTACACTTTCTCCGCTTTCTCATTTCCACTTTTCATATAATTTAGACTTTTTTGCATTATCCATTTTTCTCTCGTTTCCTCCAAGTCATCGTCATCATCATCTTTTTTTCTTTTTCTTCTTTTTCCTATTCATCTTCTTTTTCTTCTTCTACTTCTTCTTCTTCTTCTTCTTTTTCTTCTTCTTCTTCTTTTTTCTTCTTCTATTTCTTCTTATTCCATTTCTCATGCTATTTCTTCTTTTTCATCTTTTTTTATTCTTCTCATTTTCTCCTCATTTTTCCTTCTCTTTCTTCCCTCCAGTTACTCTCTTCTGCTTTAACATGTTCACCGTACCAATAATAAAACAACAACAATAATAATAATAATAATAAACGGACAATGAATAAAACATGTGATGGATACTAAGGTTGTTGTGTTTTCATTAATTTTCTAGGCAAAGATTCAATAAAAAAATATAGAATGATGAAGATTTCAAGAGTGCAATACCTGCGTAAATATATTTTTCCTTCTCTTAACATAAATTATTTCAGAATCAGCGCTGCTCAGTCCGCTGGCTAAGAGGATGTTACATTAAGTTTGGAAGCGAACTTTGCTTTGAAACTTTGTGGGAATTTTGTTCAAGGTCCGAAGAATTAATTAATGTGTTTCATGATTATTTTTTATCTTTTTGTTTTTACCAGAGACCGAAGAGTTTTAAAGCAAAGGTGGAGGCGTAGTTTCTTCTTGGTGGAATATGATGATGATGATGATGATGATGATGATAATGATGATGATGATGATGAGGAGGAGGAGGAGGAGGAGGAGGATAGGAATAAGACGAAAAAAAGGATGATAAACTTACTAAAGATGAAATGATAAAGATGAATAAGATGAAACAGAAGATGAATAAGATGAAAAATATGAAGAAAAATAAGAATATGAAAATGAAGAGGAAGAAAAGAAAAAGCATAAGATAAAGAAGAAAATGGAGAAAATAATGATGATAATAAAGAAAAAGAGAAATAACAAAAAAACATAAAATAAATAAAAATACGTAAAAATTGAAACAAACCAAATAATTACGATAACAAACAAAGAAAAAAAAAACAAGATTCCGCTCTTCATAATTAACAATATTAGAGAGGTTTTAATATTTCACAGATCACTAATTACGCCCACACGGAAGGCGAATTCAATTACTGCGCTTTATTATAATTATCAAAAGGGGAGGTTATGAAAATTCAGTGCCAAAGGAAACTCTGCTGGTGCGTGTCTGTAAACCATATCTTACTTTCTTTATTTTGTTGTTGTTTACGTTAGTCCGTAATTACGATAAGCGAGGTGAAGTAATTTGCCTCTTAATGCCCAAAGAGATAATTAGGTGGTTAGCAAAAAAAAAAAAAAAAAAAAAAAAAAAATCTTGGTTAAATAAAAAAAAAGAGGAAGACAGTCCTTCGGTTCCTCCTTCTAATGGTGTTTTATTTATTTATTTACTTATTTTGTTTATCTATTATTATTTTACTTCATTTTATTTCTCATTTCTTTATTCCTTGTCTATTTTTTCATTTTATTTTGTTTTATTTATCGATTTATATGTATTTTTAATGTGTGTTTGTGTGTGTGTGTGATACTAATGACGTGTTTTCCCAGGACTCGGGTTTCAAATAGTTCAAACCACAAAGAGAACACACACACACACACACACACACACACACACACACACACACACACACACACACACACACACACACACACACACACACACATTGAATAAACCAACAAGATACACGCTAGAGTCAATACTACAAGCGTTGCAATTAAGAATTTTTGACAAACAACGAATTATTAATCTATTGCAACTCGTAAATTAATATATAAACACAACAGCAAATCATTCCCGTGTACCGGTCAAGTGTCGTGCCTGTGTGCCAATTAAGAGAATGACCTCGCAGGTGTGTCGGTGTACAGTTACCTTGCCTCAAAATTGCATTATTCATCTATTTTTGTGTCCGGTGCAGAATTGACATTAAACAGAATTACTGGTTTCGCTTCATCGTTTCCTTCCACAATTCAAATAACGAACCAATCTATCTATCTGTCTATCTATCTATCCATCTATCTGTCTATATCTACCTATATGTATCTGTCTAATGATTTTCTATACCTAAATCAGTTTTAATATAGGCTTCTGTAGTAAGTATAAGTAAAAATATTTCACGTTTTTCATCCTCACTCAATACTTTACCATCTCTCAATACATTTACACCAAAAGACAAAGGAATATATTTACGTTTCCCATCTTCTGTGATATATATAAGTAAGACTATTTCACATTTTTCATTCTCATTCAATACTCTACCATCTCTCAAAATATTCAACCAAACGACAAAGGATTATATTTACGTTTCCCATTTTCTATATAAGTAAGCACATCTTTATTTATATTTCTCTCGCATCCCCTTCCTGCAAATATTGACAACAGGTGAGGCGACAAGGCGGAGGAGCTGTGAGTACACCTTTCTCTAATTAACTTATCCGCCACTTGACAGGTGCGATTCTCTGATTAACCCTCCCTTCATCACGCCTGGACCTCTCGTGTTCAGGTACGAAGCCAAAGCGTGGTGGGAGGCTCGATACCTTTGATGTGAAGGATTAGGGTGAGGAGGAGGACGAGGAAGAGGAAGAGAAGGAGGAGGAGGAGATACATGAAATGGATGAGAAGGTGGAAAAGGAGGAGGGAGATGAGGAAGAGGAGGAGGAAGAGGAGTCATGTGTTACGGAGGAAGAAGGGAAGAGGAAGAGCAGGAGGAGGAGAAGGAGAAGTTGGAGGGAATAGGAATGAGGGGGAAGAGGAAGAAGGGTGAATTAAACATGAGGAAGAGGATAGATGTGCTACGGAAGAAGGAGGGAAGGGAAGAGGAAGGAGGAAGAGAGGTTGGAGGGAAGAGGAAGGAGGGGGAAGAGGAAGAAGGGTGAATTAAGCAGGATGAAGAGAATACAGGTGCTACGGAAGAAGGGAAAGACGGAAGGAGGGAAGGAATGAGGATGAAGAGGAGAGGGAGAGAAGAAGGGAAAGACGAAAGAAGAAGGGAAGAGGAAGGCGATTCACACAAACGAAAAAGATACATGATACGGAAGGATAAAGGAGGAAATGAAGGAAATAGAATAATCGGTAAAGAGGAGGAGGAGAGGGAGAAAGGAAATGCAAAGAAGGGAAGGGAAGAAGGCTTTGTGAGAGAAAGGAGGACTAAAATAACAGGAAGGAAGGAAGGAAGAGAGAAAAGAGAAAGAAGAAGAAAGAATGGAAATGGAAAAGATAAGAAAAATAATATAAGAGAAAATAAAGAAAGTTAGTAAGGAAAGAATGAAGGAAGGAAGGAAAAGAGATAAGAGAAGAAAGGAAGGAGAAAGAACGGAAGAATGGAAAGGAGAAAATAAGAAAAATTACATACAAGAGAAAATAAAGAAAGTTAGAAATGAAAGAATGAAGGTAGGAAGGAAGAGAGATAAGAGAAGAAAGGAAGGAGGAAGAAAGGAAGGAAGGAATAAAAGAAGTAAGTAAGGAAGAAAGACAGATAAAGGAAGGAACAAAAAAAAGAAAAAAAGAAGGGTGAAATGAGGGCGAGAAAATAAAGATGAAGGAAAGAAAATAAATATAGAAAAATGTGGATATTAATTAATGATAAAAAAAGAGGATCAAAAGAATAAAAGAAGACGTAGAAAAAAAACGTAGGAAAAGTTTAAAAGAAGATACATGCAACAAGAAAACAAGAAAACGAGACAAGAAACAATAAAATGGAAAAAAAATGAAGAAGGGGTGGGAGAGAGAGAAAGAGAGAAAGAGAGGGAAGGCAGGAAGGGAGGGGGGAGTGAGGAGGGGGGAGGGGGGTCAATCTTCGCCTCAGGTCCCAGCAGACAGACAGACACGAAGTTAAGGATGTCCAATGAGTCTGGCAGAGGGTATTAATCTCTGCCGCCTTCCTGCTTCTAAATGCCATGAGTCCTGATCCCTGACCTCCTCCTCCTCCTCCTCCTCCTCCTCCTCCTCCTCCTCCTCCTCCTCCTCTTTCTAATCCATTCCTTGCGTGTAACTGAGTGGCTTCTCTTTCATTCCTTCTTCCAGTCTTTCTTTTCTCTATTTCTCTATTTCTCTCCTCTATTCTCTCTTACTTTCTTTCTTTCTCTTTCTTTCTTTTCGTTTTCTCCCTTTCTTGCTTTCTTTTTGTGGGGTTTTGATTCTCTTTTTTTTTATATATATATTTTGGTTACTTTTTCTTCGTCCCTTTTTTCTTTCACTTGCTATTTCTTTTTCTTTCTTCTTATCTTTCTTTCTTTTTCTTTCTTTCTTTTCGTTTTTTCCCTTTCTTGCTTTCTTACTGCGTGGTTTTGATTGTTTTTTTTATATATTTTTGCTACTTTTTCTTCGTCCTTTTTTTTCTTTCATTTGTTAATTCATGTTTTTTTCTTTTTATTTTGTTGTTCATATTCTTGTTCTTCTCTTCTCCTTTTCTCTCTTTCTTACTTTCTTTCTGTTTGTCTTTAAATTTATTTCTCCTTTACTTGCTACTCCAGACTTCTTTTTTCTTATTTTTTTTTTGTTCTTCTCGTTCTTGTTCTTTATGCTCTTTTATCCTTGTTCTGTCTTGTTATTTTTCTTCTAGTCCATGTTTTCTTTTTCTTCCTCTTCTTCCTCCTCACATTTTGCTCCCCCTTCTCTCTTTTAAACAAGCGAAAAAGACACACACACACACAAAAAAAACATAAAAAAGGAAGAAAAAGAGAGAAAAATATATGCGCGTAAATGTGTGTATGTGTTTATGTGTATGTGCGTGTATCTAGTCATCTCATATGTGTGTACGTGTCTGTATGTGTGTTACCTGATATGTGCTTGTATGTGTGAGTGTGTCGACAACAAAGGGAGGGGGTGGGGAGGGAGGAATAAAACCTCATACAAGTCTTCAAGCACCCCAACAAATTCAATAACGCCGATCACTCAACAGATATTCAAACTCCAAAACGAACACCAAAACAATATGCAACACTCCACCACTTCAGAAGACACGATGCAGTAATAAAAATGACAAAAGTTTTATTAGTATTTTCTTAAACCGAGGAATCTTATAGGTAAGGGGAGAAGGAGAGGGAGAGAGAGGAAGGAGAGATGGGGGGTTGCGAAGGAGAGGGAGAGAGAGGGAGAGGGAAAATAGAAAAGAGAGAAGAGAGGGAGAAGGGAAATGAGGGGTTGAAGGAGAAGAGAGAAAAGGGAGATGGGGGGAGAGAAAAAAGAAGAGAGGGAAAAGAGGAAAGAAGAAAGGGAAGGAGAGGGGTCGAGAGGGAAAGGGAAATAGAAAAGAGAGAGGGAGTAGGGAAATGAGGGGGGGTAGAGGGAGAGAAGAGAGAAAAGAGAGAGAGGAGGGCTGAGAGGGAGATGGGGGAAGAGAGAAAAGGAAGGAGAGAGGGAAAATAAGAAGAGAGGGAAGAAGAGGGAAAGAGAGAAAAGAGAGAGGAAGAAGAAATAAGAGAGAGAGAGAGGGGTCAAGGATGATGCAAAAGAGAGCAGAGGGGGAGTGGAGGAGAGGGAGCGAAAGTGGATGAGAGAGAGAGGGAGTGAGTGGGACCTGAGTGAGTGGTTCTCCGTGAGTGGTCGAGGACAAGATGCATCCACTCCGACAGACCTTGAGGACTTGATGGACGAGGACGAGGACGAGGACGAGGAGGAGGCGGAGGAGGAGGAGGAAGAGGAGGAGGAGAAAGAAGGTAAGTGAAAGAGAAAAGAAGACCCTCACGGAATGGAGATAAAAGGAAGGAGATGAATGGAAGACGGATAAAGAGGACGGGGGAAGAGAAGAAAAGAGAAGAGAAGAGAAGAGAAGAGAAGAGAAGAGAAGAGGGGAGAGGATTAGCTGTCATGCCAATGGAAGAAGGAAGAGGAGAGAAATGAGAAGAGAAGAAGAGAAAGAAAAGTAGAGGTGGCAAATGAGAGAAAAGAAAGGTTAGTGAATAAAGAAGAGAGAAAAAGAGAAAAGAAAGGAAAATAAGACAGAAGATGATAAGGAAGATGAGAACACATAATCAGTAGAGAGAAGAGAAAAGAAGATAAGAAAAAAATAAGAGACAAGAGGCGATAAAGAAAACGAGAGGCGAGAACAAGAGTAAAGAGACCCGTTAAAGGGAATCAGAAAAGAAGAAAAGAGTTGAGAAGGTGGAAAGAGAATCTGCGTGGAGGCGGATAAGCGATGAATAGGAGGAAAAATGAGAGGAATGGCGAGGAACTGAAAGGAAGAGGAGGAGGAGGAGGAGTAGGAGGAGGAAGAGAGGAGGAGGAGGAGGAAGGGGAGGAGGAGTGAGGACATCTGCTTCCCCTTCCAAGATAAGTGGGGTTATCAAGATACCACTATGATCAATAAGAGAGGAAGAGGAGGAGGAGGAGGAGGAGGAGGAGGAGGAGGAGGAGGAGGAGGAGGAGGAGGTAAGGAAGGAGAGCGGAAGGAAAGATGCTGGGAAGAAATGAGGAAGTGAGGGAGAGAGAGGAATGAAAGAAGAAAGGAAGGGAGCCACTAACATAATCTGAACTAGGAGACTCCAGGGAGAGAGAGAAAGGGAGAGGAAAGATGCATGAGTGACAGCGACAGGCCGGGTGAAAAGACGCTGAGTGACAGGCAACATCGAGAACAAAAGGTGAAGAGAGAACAATACTCGACTGGCTTCTCCGAACGTCAGGTGCAGGGATGTTATGAAGCACAGACACAAGGGAGGGAGAACCTAATGAGTTGCAGGTAAAGGTAGAGATGAGATATATTCATGAGTAGGAAGAGGGAAAGATAGCGAAGTCATGCGTGTTTGATGAGGGATGGGAACTACTCTAGAACGTGTTGCAGTAGAGGATTATTGATGAAGAGTAAAAAATAAGGGTACACTCATAAAAAGTGAAAATTAAAAGGAAACATGTGAAAAGGAAATATAAAAGTACATAAAAGAAGACAACAGAAAAGAGGAAAATGAGGAAGGGACGGAAAAGAGAAAGAATGGGAAAGAAAGGCAGAAAGCAAGAGAAGAAAAACAAGAATTAATGTTGCAAATTTAAACATACTGGAACTAGATGCAATTAAGAGACTTACGGAAGAAGAAAATGACATAATGATTGATACTTTGAGAAAAACAAGCTTAAGGAGGAAAAATCATGACCCTGAGCATATAAACGTAAGAAATCTTTAAGATTTCGAAAATACTGAGACTAGAAAAAATAAGATGTTTACAGAAGAAGAGAAGAAAAAAATGACCTAATAATTGCTACTTTGAGAATAACAAGCTGAAGATAGGACGAACTATGACCCTTAATGTAAACACTTAATGAATTGGAAAGTATAGAACTGGAAAAAATTAAGAGGTTTACAGAAGAGGAGAAGAAGAAAATAACCTAATGATTACTGTTTTGAGAATAACAAGCTGAAGAAAGGAAGAACTATGACAATTAGCGAAGAAACTTAATGAATCTTAATGAATTCGAATATACTGAAACTAGAAAAAATAAGAGGTTTACAGAAGAAAAAATTACGATAATTACTGCTTTGGGAATAACAAGCTGAAGACATTAAGCACTACGACCCTTTTCGTAGAAACTTCATGAATCTTAATGAATTCGAAAATATGTAAGTAGAAAAATTAAGAGATTTACTGAAGAAAATATGACAATGATTACTGCTTTCAGAATAACAGTTTTAAGAAAGGGAATACTATGACCCTTAATGAAGAAACTTAATGTATTTTCTGACGTTACTTTGCTGCATCATGACAAACTGAAATTAACGAGAACGTAAATGCAAAAATATGGAAGCAAACAGAGCGTGATATAATACGAAGAACGTAATAGAAGTTGATTAATTATATAAGTACATTCCACGCCAATATTTAAAACCTGATACGAGACAAAGAGAAATAATGGTAGCAAATTAAAGGAAAATAACAAATGAATAGGAAAGAAGACTGATGAAAAAAAGGAAATGTGAAGAAAAATGAGAAAAAGGTTTTGATTTGATAACGAAAATTTATGCCAGACACAAAAAAAATGATGAAGGAAAGAAATTTGAAGCGGAAAAAATGGGAACAAGACTGATGAAAAGAGGAAGTGTGAAGGAAAATGAGAAAAATAGTTATTGATTTGATAACGAATTTTTATACCAAGAAGACAAAAAATAAAATAAACTGATGAAGGAAAAAAATTTGAAGTGGAAAAAAAGGGAAAAAAATAAACACCATAAGTAAAAAAAAAATGATGGAAAAAGAGTAAAAATATTCATTTGGTAACGAAAGTTTATACCAAAGAGACAAAAAAATCTGATGAAGGAAAGAAATATTAAGTAGAAAAAAATGGGAAAAAGTTAAACACCAAAAATGAAAAAAAAGTCCCACGCCAAAAAAAAACATGAAAACAGAACTACAGGAAAAAATCACAGCCAGAAAGAGAAAAAAACTTAGAGAAGCCAACTCGCCCAAGAAGAAGAAAAGGAAGCAAAAAGTTCTAAGCGCATTATTGTGACAAAAACCGCCCGAGACCGCAATAAAAAAAGGTAAATGAAATAGAGCGTGTCAATATCACCTGGAGTTCATCAATACGAGACTCGGGTAACAAACTTAGTGATGACAATGGAAGGTAAAGACGATAAATAAAAAAGAAAATAGTAGAAAAAATATATATACTTCTTGAACCATCTCGGAAAATAGGAATACATGAGACAGAAAAAAAGGAAAAAACGTGAGTATGTCTACATAAGATAGGAAAGAAATATGAAGAAAAAAAAATTGATTTCGACCACAAAAAACACAATACATAATAAAGAAAAAAAAACGAGTAAAAAATCATCCTTGGCCAACCATCGCATAATAAAACAAACACGAGAGAGAAAAAACACAGAAAAACGAAAAAAACTATATATCTCTTGAACCATCTCGGAAAATAGAAATACATAAGACAGAAAAATAAGGAAAAACGTGGGATTTCTACATAAGATAGGAAAGAAATATGAAGAAAAAAACAGGTGATTTCTTCTACAAAAAACACAATACATAATAAAGAAAAAAAAACGAATAAAAAATCATCTTTTCCCAACCATCGCATAAAAAAAATAAAAAAATGAAGAAAAAACAAAACAAAAACACGAAAAAAACAATATATCTCTCGAACCATCTCGGAAAACAGGAATACATGAGACGGAAAATAAAAGAAGGAAAAACGTGAGGATTTCTACATAAGATAGGAAAGAAATATGAAAGAATAACACATGATTTCTTCCACAAAAACACGATAAATAACAAAGAAAAAAAGCATGACAACGGAATCTAAACACAGTAAATAAAAATGAAAACAAAAAAAAAAATATCTCCTGCCATCTCGGAAAATAGGAAAACATGAGGAAAAGAACGAAAAACGAGGGGATTTCTACACACGAGAGGCAAGAAATATGAAGAAAAAACCCAGATGATTTCTTCCACAAAACACCATAAATAATAAAGAAAAAAAAGAACGAGTAAAAAATCATCTTTCTCCAACCATCGCATTAAAAAAGAAACACGAGAAAGAAAAAAACAAAACGAAAACGAGAGGATTTCTACATAAAAAAACAATAAAAAAACTTTTTTTTTTTTTTTACAACAAAGGAGGCAGCTCAAGGGCACACAAAAAAAGAAAACAATAATAAAAGAAAAGCCCGCTACTCGCTGCTCCTAAAGTAAAACAAAAGAGGTGGCCGAAAGGAAGATCAAATACAGGAGGAGAGGTGTCCTGATACCCTTCTCTTGAAAGAGTTCAAGTCGTAGGCAGGAGGAAATACAGATGAAGGAAGATTGTTCCAGAGTTTACCAGCGTGAGGGATGAAAGAGTGAAGATGCTGGTTAACTCTTGCATAAGGGGTTTGGACAGTACAGGGATGAGCATGAGTAGAAAGTCGAGTGCAGCGGGGCCGCAGGAGGGGGGGAGGCATGCAGTTAGCAAGTTCAGAAGTGCAGTCAGCGTGGACATATCGATAGAAGATAGAAAGAGAGGCAACATTGCGGCGGAATTTAAGAGGTAGAAGGCTATCAGTATGAGGAGGAGAGCTGATGAGACGAAGAGCCTTAGCCTCCACTCTGTTCAGAAGAGCTGTGTGAGTGGAGCCCCCCCAGACATGAGATGCATACTCCATACGAGGGCGGACAAGGCCCCTGTATATGGACAGCAACTGTGCAGGGGAGAAGAACTGGCGGAGACGGTACAGAACGCCCAGCCTCGAGGAAGCTGATTTAGTAAGAGATGAGATATGAAGTTTCCAGTTGAGATTTTGAGTTAAGGATAGACCGAGGATGTTTAGTGTTGAGGAAGGTGATAGCTGGGTGTTGTCAAAGAATAGGGGATAGTTGTTTGGAAGATTGTGTCGAGTGGATAGGTGGAGAAACTGTGTTTTTGAGGCGTTGAAGGACACCAGGTTCTTCTTGCCCCAATCGGAAATAATAGTAAGGTCTGAGGCTGTTGCGTTCTGCAGCCCAGCCTTGAGTCGTTAAGTTCCTGAAGGGTGGGTCTTCTATTAAAAGAAGTTGAGTAATGCAGAGTGGAATCATCGGCGTAGGAATGGATAGGACAGTTCGTTTTGGAAAGATCATCAATGAACAACAGAAAAAGAGTGGGAGATAGGACAGAACCCTGTGGGACACCACTGTTAATAGATTCCTACAACAAAAAAAGAGAAAGATGAAAAAAAATGAGATGCTAACTAAAAGAAGCTACATATTTCAACAGTTTACACACACACACACACACACACACACACACACACACACACACACACACACACACACACACACACACACACACACATCCTTCCTTCCCCAGCTTACATCCCCGCCTAGTCTCGGCCAAAACAAGGATTTAAACCATCTTTTCCATAAGCTCTATGGAAGACAAGCCTCTTATCTTCGTGCTAATCCGCTCGTCTTTACAATAGTCGCCCCTCGCAGGTAGACAACGGGATGAGGGTAACGTGAATTTGTTGTGTTATTGGTAAAAAAGGGGAGGGATATAAAGGATGGGAAGGGAAGAAAAGGGTAAGGAAGGGAAGGGTACGGAAGGGAAGGGTAAGGAAGAGAAGGGAAGGGATGGAAAAGTAAGGAATGGATAGGAAAGGTGTGGGAAGAGCAGGAAAGGGAAGGGAACGGAAGGGAAGAGATGAGAAGGGAAGTATAGGGTAAAAAGGAAAAGGAAAGGGAAAGCAGTGATGATAAGGGGAAGGGAAGGGATGGGAAAGTAAGGGATGGATAGGAAAGGGTTGGGAAGAGCAGGAAAGGGAAGGGAGCGGAACGGAAGAGAGGAAAGGGAAGAATAGGGTAAAGAAGAGAAGGAAAGGGATAGAAGTGATGAGAAGGGGAAGGGAAAGGAATGATAGAGAGAGAGAGAGAGAGAGAGAGAGAGAGAGAGAGAGAGAGAGAGAGAGAGAGAGAGAGAGAGAGAGAGAGAGAGAGAGAGAGAGAGAGAGAGAGAGAGAGAGAGAGAGAGAGAGAGAGAGAGAGAGAGAGAGAGAGAGAGAGAGAGAGAGAGAGAGAGAGAGAGAGAGAGAGAGAGAGAGAGAGAGAGAGAGAGAGAGAGAGAGAGAGAGAGAGAGAGAGAGGCAATAAAAAAATAATAGTTACTCTTCCCTCATGTATTTATTAGAAGAGGAGAGACAACGGAAGCTGGGACAAAGAATATTATATTTTCCGGATAATATTTTTTCCCGGAGGAGAAGTCGAAGCAATTTGTGTGTGTGTGTGTGTGTGTGTGTGTGTGTGTGTGTGTGTGTGTGTGTGTGTGTGTGTGTGTAGTAGTATTAGTATTAGTATTATTAGTAGTAGTAGCAGTAGTAATAATAATAGCAGAAGTAGTAGAAGTGGCAGTAAAGCAGTCTCTCTCTCTCTCTCCCTGGCTGGCTGGATTGGACAGGTAAAATTCAGGTAAGTAATTCAAAACCTCATCCTTTATTTCACGTCATTAGCCTTGCATACCTGACAGGGGAGAAGGAGGGAGGAGAAAGGTGCAGGAAAGAGAGAGTGAAAGTGGAAGAGGAGGAAAGTGTGTGTGTGTGTGTGTGTGTGTGTGTGTGTCAAGAAACACTTACAATACAAACATAAAGGAGAAAACAAAATGAGAAAGAAAACAGAGAAAGAAACAGGATAAGAAGAAAAAACAGGGAGGAGGAAGAAGACAGGAGAAGGAAACAGAAAGAAACAGGAAGGAAGGAAGACGGGAGAAGAAAAAGAAAGAAGAGAATAAAAGAAAAAACAGGGAAAAACATACGAGAAGAGAAGAGAGAGGAGGAAAAAGAAGACAAGAATAAGGAACAAGACAAAATAAGTAAACGAGAAGTGGAAAACAAAATAAAAGAATGGGAGGGAATGAAACAAAGTAAGGAAAATAAACTGAAGGAAAAAAAAATGAAGCAAACTAGAGAAAGAAAGACAGAGATAAAAAATATAGACAAGAAGAAAAGAAAGAAAGACATAAAAAAATAAGGAAGACTATACGAGAAGAAAGAGAGGAGAAAAGAGTAAACAGATTGAGAAAGAATACAGGAAAAGAAAGAAAGACGTGATAAAATATAGAGAAGAGGAAAAGAAAGAAGAAAGACAGGAAAAACAAGGAAGACTGTTAAAAAAAAGAGAGGAGAAAAGAGAAAACAGATTGACAAAGAATACAGGAAGAGAAAGGAAGACAGGTGATAAAATATAGACAAGAAGAAAAGACAGAAGAAAGAAACAAAGAAGACATTACGAAAATAAAAAAAAGAGAGGAGAAAAGAGAAAACAGATTGAGAAAGAATACAGAGAGACAGGTGATCAAATAGACAGGTGTGAAGGGGAGGTGATGCAACACTTTCTCCCAAGACAAAAACGCACAGGTAAACTAAAGGTGAGGAAAGGCGGACAGGTGACAGGATGATTATTAAGTGAGGCACCTGTTACCTTTTGACCTTACACACTTTCAATTATTTCTCTGTCTTCTTTCACTCTCTTCTTTCTGTATACTTGTTTTCTCTTTATTATGTTACGTCTTAAGACACTCCTTCACTGATATGTCTTCTTACTCTCTTTGTTTTATATATATTTGTCTTCTCTTTATTATGTTCTCTCTTTCTACACTCATTTACTCATATATTTGTCTTCTTGCTCTGTTTCCTCTTTTTATATTTGCTCTTTCTCTCTTTCTTTATCATGTTCCCTCTTACCTCTCATCTTTCACACACACCTGCACGTAAGTAGCGTCATTTATCTTTTTTCTTCTTCTGTGTTCTTGTTTATTCTCTCTTCCTTTATTCTTTCTTATTCTGTCTTCTTTTTCCTTCTCTTTCTCTTCTTTCTTCTCGTATCTACTTCCCTCTGATCTCCCTTTCTCTCTTTCTTAATTTTTCGGTTAACTTTTCC
Source organism: Eriocheir sinensis (assembly GCF_024679095.1). Classification (NCBI taxonomy): domain Eukaryota; kingdom Metazoa; phylum Arthropoda; class Malacostraca; order Decapoda; family Varunidae; genus Eriocheir; species Eriocheir sinensis. The sequence continues at coordinate 8,722,771 of NC_066567.1, forward strand.
TCCTCTTTTTATTCTTTTCGCTCTTGTACACCTTCTGGTTTGTTTCTTACTCTATTTACTTTTGTCTTTCTTTTCCCTCTGTTTTTTTCCTTCTCTCTCTTATTTTTCCTTGTCCTTATGTTCTTATCGATTTATTAAACTATTCAACGTACTTCTATTGTCTTTCCTTTCTCTCTTCTTTTCCCTTTTACACTTTTTCTGTAGCTTCTTCTCCTACCTTCTCTTCTTCCCCTCCTTCATCACCTTCACTCCCCTCTATCTCTCCCTGTCTTCACCTTTTCTCCTCTCCTTCTCCCTTCTTAACCTTTTCCCCTTAAGTTCAGACCTTCAAGCCTTCACCTGCCCCTTCTACATCATTAACGCCTTCTCCGACATCCACGTCTCGGTATATGAGACACCTCGGAAAGTCAGGTGGAGTGGTGTGTTATAAATATGAAAGGTGTCGCTGAGATGTTACCTCTCTCTCTCTCTCTCTCTCTCTCATAATGTAAAATGTGAGAGATCTTCGCTGACAAACACACACACACACACACACACACACACACACACACACACACACACACTCGGTTGCACTTGGGCTGTATGTATGTCTCTGCCTCTGTGTGTGTATGGGTGTATGTAAGTATGTATGTATGTATGTATATATGTATGAATGGATAGACAAATAGATAGATAGCTAGATAAATAGATAGTGTGTGTGTGTGTGTGTGTGTGTGTGTGTGTGTGTGTGTGTGTGTGTGTGTGTGTGTGTACCGTACCGATTTCAGTTATATCGTTCTGTGGAGGGTTTCATCGCTCTATAAGTCCGTAATCTTCCTCGCGTTTATGACCGGAACAATACGATGATTTTTATGATGGGTTTTACGATGAGTTTAGCCGAGTTTAGCTGATTCGCGTGTAAAGAGATATCCCTCCATTATAGTGCGTGAGCCTTATTCCCCTCCCTCCCCCTGATCAAAATAATGGTGCCATGAATCCTTTTGGTTCTTGGCTTACGGAGTACGAACAATTAGTGATATTTTTTAATCCCAGTGAAAATGATTCAAGTTTCGCGGTTAATGGAAGGAGTTATTTGATATTTGATTGTAAGGAAGATGAAGGATTTTGTTTTGATCCTAGTGAAAATAATTGATGTTAAATTGAAAGGAAGATGAAGAATTATTGACAATGTTGTGATCTTAGTGAAAATAATTGATGTTTCTGGTATTTGAAAGAGAGAGAGAGAGAGAGAGAGAGAGAGAGAGAGAGAGAGAGAGAGAGAGAGAGAGAGAGAGAGAGAGAGAGAGAGAGAGAGAGAGAGAGAGAGAGAGAGAGAGAGAGAGAGAGAGAGAGAGAGAGAGAGAGAGAGAGAGAGAATTCAATAGTTCTTATGGGCTTCGATTCCAACACGCGAAATAACATTTTGTTTACATCAATAGGATCAAAGACACATCCAGGAAGTGTAATACTGGAAAGGTTAGCATCTCTCTCTTCCATCATCACTCTTATTTTCATTGTTGTTTTCGTAAGTTTCTCATCCTTCTTGTTTTATCTCATGTCTCCCATTCATCAATCTCTCTCTCTCTCTCTCTCTCTCTCAACCAACTTTTCTTCCACTTCAGTTCCTCTCTTCTTCCTTCCTTTTCCTCCTCCTCCTCCTCCTCCTCCTCTCCTCACTTTCCTTCCCGTTTTCTCTCACTTATCTCCACCTCTCACGGCTCCTTGCTCCTCCCTTCCTCCTCCCTCTCTCCCTCCAGCTATTCATTCTACCTTTCCTCCCTTAACTTTTTCCTCTCTCTCTCTCTCTCTCCTTCCTTCACACCTCCCACTTCTCTCCAATTTTAAACCCGATCCTTCCTTCCTTCCTTCCTTCCTTCTTTCCTTCTTTTTCTCTCCTTCCTTCTTGCTTTTCTTCCTTCCTTCCTTCCTTAATTTTTTCTTCCATTCTTCACTTCCTCTTCCTCCTCTATATCACTTTTCCTTCAAGTTAACTTCTTCTACCTCTCTTAACCTCTCTTCTCCCTTTTCATCTCTCTTCTCCTTCCTTCTTCCTATCTTCCCTTCTTCAGATCTTCCTTTCCTTGCTATTTCTCCGTCATATTTCCTATTTCCTTTCATTCCTTTGGTCAAATCGTACCCTCTCTACCATCTCTAACTTTTCTATTCCCTCTTCTCCTTTCTCTTCCAATGCTTATTTTGATCTTCCCTTCCTTGCCATTTTTCTCTGTCATTTTATTTACTTTGTCCCTTCCTCCCTTTGCTTGAACGTACCCTCTCAACCACCCTTAACTTTTCTATTCCCTCTCGTCCTTTCTCTCCACTCCTCGCACCTTTCCTCCCTCCACAGGTACGCAGGGGGGGCGCAGGTGCACTCTCGCGGGCCCTTAATGAGTGAGGCACGCCCAGGTGTGTCGGGGTCATTAGCGGGAGGAGAAAGAAACAGGAAGCGGCGAAAGTTTGTGTGATATTGTAGCGAGTTGATGATGCAATTACTGAGGAGGCGCGCGGCGTGTGGGCGTGGGCGGGGGGCTGATAAAAGAGAGAGAGGGGTGAGTGGGAGAGAGAGAGAAAGAGTGAGTGCGTTAGAGTGCAAAGGGTAAACTAAACTAACGGTAAGGGATAAAAGAGTGAGAGTGAGAGAGAGGGTGGGAAGGTTACCAGGGAGAGTGGGAGGGAGAGTGAAAGGTGATACAAAGAGAGAGGTTGAGGGCGGGGAGAGGTTGCTAAGAAGGGTGGGACGAAGAGGGAGAGAAAGGCTGAGTGTGTTATGGTTAGCGAGATTATGAGAGGGTAAGGGCGGGGGGAGAATACTATAGGAAGGGTGGGAGGGAGAAAGAAATTATGAGGGAGCTATAGTTTGGGTGAAT
>NC_066567.1:8733116-8753116 GCF_024679095.1 Eriocheir sinensis
AAGGAAAGGGTAAAGAAGAGAAAAAAGAGGGAAGGGAAGGGAAAAGAAGAGAAACAAGAGGGAAGGAAAGGGAAAAGAAGAGAAAAAAAGAGGGAAAGGAAGGGAAACGAAGAGAAAAAAAAGGGAAAGGAAGGGAAAATAAAGAAAAAAAGATGGAAGGGAAGGGAAAAGAAGAGAAGGCAGAGGTCAGGTAAGGATGGTCCAATGACTCTTGAAATGACAGGTGTGTGAAAGGACCTGGGACACACACACACACACACACACACACACACACACACACACACACACACACACACACACACACACCTCCTCCCCCTCCCCCTTACCCCATCCCTTCCACTTTCAAGAAAAGAAAATAGTGAAATAATGACCGCTAGACTTACGGCCAGGTTGCTAATTGCTCAGGTGAACGTAAGGGGTAATTACGGTAGTCATGCCAGGTGAAGGTCATAATGTATACTTTTAATTACACAAGAATCAGGTAAGACATATTTTTACCTACACTAATTAGAAGTCGAGGAGGAGGAGGAGGAGGAGGAGGAGGAGGAGATAGGAAGGAACGCTGCCTGGCAATTTAGCTTCAGTGTGGAATGAGAGAGAGAGAGAGAGAGAGAGAGAGAGAGAGAGAGAGAGAGAGAGAGAGAGAGAGAGAGAGAGAGAGAGAGAGAGAGAGAGAGAGAGAGAGAGAGAGAGAGAGAGAGAGAGAGAGAGAGAGAGAGAGAGAGAGAGAGAGAGATAGAGAGAGAGAGAGAGAGAGAGAGAGAGAGAGAGAGAGAGAGAGAGAGAGAGAGAGAGAGAGAGAGAGAGAGAGAGAGAGAGAGAGAGAGAGAGAGAGAGAGAGAGAGAGAGAGAGAGAGATGGAGTGATTGTGGTATGTGGGAAACCGAAAACGGAGAATGTGAAATGCTTGAGGGAGGGTTAAAAGAGAAGTGAGGCGAAGTGATGTGACGTGCGGTAACGAGGGAGAGAAAAGAGAAGATAAAAGAGACAGTAAATGGAAAAGAGACACAAGGATGGAAAAGAGAGATAAGTGAAAGAGAATAAACACGAAGATAAAAGATAAAGAGAGAAATAGAAGATGTGAGATACAGAGACGAAAAATAAAGAAAATATAAGAAAGTAAACGTGAGATTTGAGATACAGGAATGACAAAGAAAGTGAGAAAAAGAGGAATAAAAGAGATGTGTAATAGAGAGCAGGAAAGGGAGATAAGGAAAGAGAATAAACGGAAGAAATGAGATAAAGATACGAGAATAGGATAAGATAAAGAAAACTAAAGATGAGATTTGAGATCCAGGGATGAAACAGAAATAATGAAAATAGAATAAACGAAAGATAAGATAGAAAGTAAGAAAGGGAGATAAGGAGAGAGAATAAACGGAAGATAGGAGATAAAGATACGAGAATAAAATAAGATAAAGAAAACTACAGATGATATTTGAGATCCAGGGATGAAACAGAAATAATGAAAATAGAATAAACGAAAGATAAGATAGAAAGTAAAAAAGGGAAATAAGGAGAGAGAATAAACGGAAGATAGGAGATAAAGATACGAGAATAAGATAAGATAAAGAAAACTACAGATGATATTTGAGATCAAGGGATGAAACAGAAATAATGAAAATAGAATAAACGAAAGATAAGATAGAAAGCAAGAAAGGAAGTAAGCTAAAGTGATGGATGTGGTCAAAAGAAAAGAAAACGGGAAATGAGAGAAGCAGGGATGACTAAAATATCTCTGTAGCATAATGAAATACTTGAGGTCTACAGCGTGACATTCTTTAAACTTGAAACCGAGTAATGAGAAAGACACCGTCAGTATAATCAAACATAACAGCCGCAGAGAGCACCGCTACGTTTAATTATTCAGCTTAACATGTAAAAAAAAAGGAGTCTGGAAAGTATTTTAAACCAAAGCTATTCAGAGCAGCATTACGTTTACATTTATAAGTAATTAGCACGTTGTTTTTACTGTAATTATATATCAGAGTCGTAAGGAGTAGCAACACATTTTATCAGTAAACTAACTATGTAAAAATAAAATAAGCCAGTTGAATGTTTAAATCCTACATGTATTAAGAACATTATCTTCAACAATGGCAGTGATTAGTGTTCTTTTTTCTCATTATTTTTTTACCTTGAGCTTCTTACTTTGCTGTAAAAAAAAGAACTAACACTCAATACTAAATATATTTTCTTTACTCTCATCACTTGTAAATACAGATACAAATAAGGGATATAATGATCTTAAAATAAAAACATCTATATTTACTTGTTAAGAAATTAATCTCTAAATACTTCTACTTCACCTTCATCCCTCATAAATGTAGATACTTAAAAGCACTATATAACAAGCCATTAACCTCTACAACCATCTATATTTACTTTATCATTTGTGGTAGTGGACTAGCTTGAATTTGGGCAACAAGAATCCCAAGAGTTTTTTCCATGAAGCAGCGTAAAGGCAAAGACCGATTACGCTATCAAGGGTCTGTGTGCCGGCCCGTTGTGTGCCTACCCTTTCAGTGGCCTTGGAAAGCTTTGTACTCCCACGGTTCTGTTGGCTCGCGTCGCAGTGGAAAGTATGAAAGGGAAGGATCAAGGCGAAGGGAGATGCAGCTTCCTAAATGCTTTGTCCCGCCCGGCTCACTGATGCTATTTCGGGCAGAGCAGGAAAACAAAATACCGAGGGAAATATTCAGAGACGTGCTTGGTCTTGTGTTGTTCCTGTTGAATTGCTTCCTTGCGTTGCAGCGGAAAACCTAGGGAAATATTTTGGCTTCAGGTGAATGTTTGTGTTGATCTTCTTTCTGTGTCTGTGTCTTGAATGTAACACTCCTACGCCTGCGGGATTTGTGTTGGTTCAGTCTTGCATTGTTGTGCTGCAAAGGAGTAGGATGGTGAAGTAGTCTTAGAACACTTCTGTCTCGTGGCCAAATTGTTTGGGTTGGCCTTGTGTTGCTCTCTTAAGGGCTAACAGTAAAGGGATTTATGTTGTTCTAGTGTTGGTTTTTAGTGTTGCGATAGAGGAAAACTAAAGTGATATTTTGAAAGTAGAAATATATTGCACCTTGAATGTCTGTGTAAAAGAAGGAAGGAAGGAAGGAAGGAAGGAATGAAGGGGGGAAGGAAGGAAGGAAGAATGAAGAGAAGGACACAAGAAGACAGCGAGAGAAGACAAATGAGAAGGGAGGGAAGGAAACTAATTATGACAAATCACTCCGCTATTAAACACACACACACACACACACACACACACACACACACACACACACACACAAACACACACACATAAATGGTGACTTCAGATACGGGACACAGACTTGTAACTCAGTTTAGAAGTTACAAGACGGTGAAATTAAAGCAACGGAAGGAAACGTGGGCAAATTACAGGTCAAATAGAGGGAGGTAGGTTAAAAGAAGGTGAATTATAGGTTAACTAATTGAAAGCTGGTTAACTGCAAGTAATCTCAATATAAGAAGGTGGATTAAGAATATGGAAGATACTTTTTAGCCCCAGTGAACAACATAAGAAAGAACCTCGTATACACGGAAAGTAGCGATTGAACTAACTGAACGATAATATACGGAATACACGCTTAATTATGCATTGCCTGAATATATAACAAAGAATAGCGAATTACAAAACTGGCAAATATTAAACAAACGAGTCACAAGTGAAGGAATTACAAGTACAAGCATGATAAGTATACAAGTGCCCCTTAAGTTCTCCACCCTCAACAGCGAATTACAAAAAGGGAAATAACAAGCAGAAGAGTTACAAGTGGGAGAATTACAAGCACAAGCAGGTCAAGTACACAAGCGTTCCTTAAGTCCTTCTGCCACACTAACGTCGCACCCTCAACAGACGCCGGCGACTCACCATAAAGCCATCACGCCGTTAAAAAGACGCACTCCCCGGCCCAGGCTTTGTGTCCGAGGCGTGTTTACGGGGGAGCGATGCGCCAACTTAGGCCATTCTCGCGAAGACTAGTGGCGCCTCGGAGGGACTGAACACACACACACACACACACACACACACACACACACACACACACACACACACACACACAGAAACACGAAAATACATAGAAAATACATAGAAAATAACGAAAGTAAGAATATAAGTGAAAAGAAAGTAAGAAGAGAAGTAATGAAAGAGACAAAATAGTAGAAGGAAGACCATAAATGAAAAATACGAAGGGGTAGATGAAGAAAAATATAAAAAAGGTGAAAAGAGAGAGACACACACACACACACACACACATACACGGACATACATACATACATACACACACACACACACACACACACACACACACACACACACACACACACACACACACACACACACACACACACACGGACATACATACACACACATGATCAGAAACAGGAAAGGCATACATAAGCTCAGCGAATGTATGAGTTTTAAAGAGGGGAAAACAAGGAAGAGGAGAAGGTTTAGGAGGGAATACGAATAAAATACCGAATATCAACGAGTGTAAGAATTAAATATACAAGAAGGGAAGGAGAAGACGAGAAGGATTAGACAGAAACAAGAAAATACATAGAAAATAACGAAACAATGCATATAAATGGAGAGAAAGTAGGAAGAGAAGAAATAGAAGGAAAAAAAAGAAGACGGAAGACAATAGATGAAAATTATGAAAGGGTAGATGAAGAAAAAGATGAAAAGGTGAAAAATGAGACTTCAGGAAAAAGAAAAGACGGAAAACTATAGACGGGAGTACATGATAAAAGAGAAACGAAGAAGGAGAAACAGATACTCGCTTTGAAGAGAGGACAAGACAAACAGACAATAACAGATAGAAGTCAATACAATGCTCTTTAACTGTTGATAGCAATGTGTCTACTGGTGTCAAGATAAGCTGGGGGGGGGGTATTTGGGGGAGTGTGTGGGGAGAGGAGGAGGGTAGAGTCCGTGTGTGTGTGTGTGTGTGTGTGTGTGTGTGTGTGTGTGTGTGTGTGTGTGTGTGTGTGTGTGAGAGAGAGAGAGAGAGAGAGAGAGAGAGAGAGAGAGAGAGAGAGAGAGAGAGAGCATATTAAGTGATCCAAAACAATAACAGACAAACAAAAACAACAAATAAAACAACATAGAATAAGTAAACAGTTTCTCAACCCCTAACGGACACTTGAAGAACTAGACATAAATTTAACCTTACAGACAGACAGAGAGGAAGAACATATTAATTTAGTGACCCCCTATTCTTTCCCTCCTTTATTTATCACGATTTTCTTTCATTCAATTTACTTACTGCATGTTCTAAATTAATTAATACCCAACGATATTTGATTTCCCTTTCCCTCTTCACTTATTTCAATCTCACTATTCTTCATAATATTTACAACGAATGCGTAATTAATCGTGTATTCCGTATATTATTGTTCAGTTATTCCCTACTTTCTCTTTATTTTAGTCTCCCTCGTATCTTGTCCACCCGGGTTGAAAGGTATCTTCCGGATGCCTTGGTTCACGTGTTTGCAATTTCGTATAAGTTTCGTTTTGTAAAATTTTCATGTCTCGACGTGTTTCTCTGTTTACCAAGCGAAAATTTCAATTATGTCTGGCAGGTAAGTTTTCTCTCTCTCTCTCTCTCTCTCTCTCTCTCTCGGCCCTTCCTCTCTCCCCCTCCCTTCATTTAATCAGCGTTCCCTCTCATATCTCACATTACTACATCCTCTTCCTCATCATTCTTCAGCCTTTGCTTTACTCCTTCCTTCCTTCCCTCCTTCCTTCCATCCTTCATGTGTATTTGTTTGCTTTCTTGCTTTGTTGTTTGTCGGTTTTCTTGTTTGTTTGTTGGTTTCTTTCCTTCATTCCTTCATTCATTCATTTGTCTGTTTGTTCGTTTCTTTGTATTTTCTTTTTCCTTTCTTTTTTTCTTCCTTTTTTACTTTCATTCATTCTCTCTTTTTTTCCTTCCGTTCTTGCTTCCTTCCTGCTATCCTTCTTCCCTTAATTCCTTCCTTCCTTCCTTCCTTCCGTCCTTCATTTCTGTCTGTTTGTTTCTTTGTCTCTTTATTTCTTTGTTCTTTTCTTTCTTTCTTTCTTTCTTCCCTTCCTTCCTTCCTTACCTCAACATCATCTAAGACCCTTTACTGCTATATTATATCATTCTCCCTTATCACCAACTCCCTAACGTATCACACCCACCTCATCCTCTCTCTCTCTCTCTCTCTCTCTCTCTCTCTCTCTCTCTCTTTCTCTCCCCCGCCACAGGCACAGGTACAAGGGCGGCTAATCTTATCACGAGATGCATGCAAACGAGGAAGGTCACCTGACTACGGCGCTTAGGGCGTGAGAGAGCGCCTCTAAAGGTAAGGTAAAGAGATTAGGAAGTGAGACAGAGGGAGAGAGGGAGGAAAGAAAGAGAAAGGGAGAGAGGCAAGCAAAAACAGAAGAGAAAGGAAGGAAGGGATAGTATGTAAGGTAGAGACATAGGTAAGGAAAGGTAAGGCTAAGTAAGGTAAGGTAAGGTAAGGTAATAGAAGTAAGTTGGGAAGATAAAAGGGGAAAGAGAAGAGAAAGAAAGGGAGAGAGAGAGGTAGGAGAGAACAAGGGAAGAGGATATGAAACAAGGAGGGAAGAATGGAAGGAAGGACAGAGGGTAGAAAGTAAGGAAAAAAAATGAGGAATGTAGAGAAAAAGATTAATTATGTGAAAAAAAATAAAGGAAGAAGAAATAAATAAATAATAATGAAGATGGTTAAGGCGGAAAAGAAGGGGAAAGGGGAAAGGAAGGGAGATATGGAATAGACGATAGGGATGAAGATAGGTAAGGAGGAAGAGGAGAAGGAGGAGGCGAACAAGAAGGAGACAGAAAGGAAAGTAATGGAAAGGATATCAGGAAAAAAAATAGAGTAGATAACAAGGAAGGGAGTGAGGAAGGGAACGGATGAAGGGGTAGACAGGAAAGGGAGGTGGGAAGGGAGAGAGTAAGGTAGGGGATGAGGGAGGGAGCAGGAAAGGGAGCTGAGAAGGGAGAGAGGAAGGTAGGGGATGAAGGAGGGAGACAGGAAAGGGAGGTGGGAAGGGAGTGAGGAAGGACACGGATGAAGGGGGAGACAGGAAAGGGAGGTGGGAAGGAACTGGGTTATGGTATGGAAGGACAATTGCGTTACTAACCCTATTAAGAGCTTGTTGTCCTCGGCCTCCAGCGCAGAGATTGTTGAGAAGACGAGGAAGATGAAGATGAGGAACTACAACCAACATAACATTTAGGTTTTGGAGAATGAATTTTAAGTCACTTTTTGGTGCATAATTTTACTTCACGTCTTTCTTCACTTCCCTTTCTTCCTCTACTTCATCTTCTCTTTCCTCTTTCACTTTCTCTTAATCTTTCTCTTTCCCTATCTCTATCTCTATCTCTACTTCTACCCCTTTCAATTTCTCTTTCTTTTTCTTCCTCTTCCTCTTCCTCCTCCTCCTCCTCCTCCACGATCACCGCCAAAGGAAATGTCTTCAGAAAATAAATTGAGACTCTTTTATCAGTTTATTTTGACCGTGACTTTTTATCCCCTCCTCCCTCGGCTTGGGTTGACTTTATTTTTCTTTCCTTTTTTCCTCTTTTATTTTTTTCCGTGGTAAGAATTATTTCCCTTCTGGCGAGTTGGTTTCCTTTGGGGGCACTTTTCTTTCCTTCTATCCACTTGTTTTATTTGTCTTTGTGTTTTGTTTCTGTTTGTCTGTCTGTCTGTCTGTATTTTTTTTGGGGGGGGAGGTTGGAGAAGAAAAGACAGCAGGAGTGAACAGTTGTATGGTGTAGGTTCCTTAGAGTCTGTCTCTTTATCTGTCTATCTATCTATCAATCTATCTGTCTATCTATCTATCTCTCGTCCCTTCCGTATAATCAATTCATTAGGTCCGGGTTGAAGGAAAGACAGAAGGAATGGACAGTTGTATGGTGTAGGTTCCTAAGCGTGTCTCTTTATCTGTCTATCTATCTATCAATCTATCTCCCTATCTATCTCTCGTCCCTTCCGGTTAATCAATTCATTAGGTCCGGGTTGAGGAGGAGTCACGATTCCCCTCCACTTCACGACACGTAATTAGTGGTTCCCGGAATATTCACTCTCTGAAATGTAAAACGGGAACATCTATCTATTATCTCTCTCTCTCTCTTCTCATTCTTCCTCTTTATCTTCTCTTTCCTCATCCTTCTTTTCTTTCTCTGTGCCCATTTTTTTCTTTAATTTCCCATGTTTCTCTTCTTAGTCATCTCGTTCTCTCTCTTTCCCTCTCTCTCTTCGTCTTTATCTTCTCATTCCACATCCTTGTTTTTTTTTCTTTGCCCAATTTCATTTTTAATTTTCCGTCTCTTCTGTGTTTTTTTTTATGAGCCCTCTCTTTTTCTCTCTTTTACTCTCTTTTTCTCTCTCTTCCTCTTTATCCTCTCATTCCTCATTCTTGGTTTCGTTCTCTGTGCTACATTTTTCTTTAATTTCAAGTCTCTGCTATGTTTCTTAATATTAGCCATCTCTATTTCTCTCTTTTACTCTCTTTTTCTCTCACTCCTTTTTTATCCTCTCCTTCCTCATCCTTGGTTTCGTTCTCTTTGCCCAATTTTCGTTTTAATTTTCCGTCTCTTCTATGTTTCTCCTTTCAGCCCAATCTACTTTTCTCTCTCCCTCTTTCTCTCTCTTTATCTCTATCTTCTCCTTCTTCGCCGTGTGTTTCCTTCCTTTCTTCGCCCAACCTTATTTTCTATTTCCTATTTTGTTACGATTCTCCTTGCAATTATATTTATCACGAATGTCCTCTGATTCTTTCTCTTCATTCTTAATCTCGCCTCTTTCACACTCTTCCATTCATTGGCTATTAATTTATTTTAGGGTATGAGTTAATGATTTTGTATGAGGTTATGTAAAAAATGTAAAAAAAAAAGAGAGAAAACAGAGACACACAGACTAACAGACAGGTAAGCAGAGAAAGTGAGAGAAGTTCACCTGTCCAAATTCACCTGTCCAAATTAGGAGTCTGGGGACTTTCACCTCCAGCAAAAAGTTCATCACGCGTTAATTACAGGTATGAGGTCGGCCAGGTAAATGACTAGGTGAGTTGGTGAAGGAGGGGAAGGAGGGGGAAGAGGGGGGCAGGTGAGAGGAGGTGGAGGAGGGGAAGGGGAAGGGTTAGGGTAGCAAGTTGAAGATGAAACGTAAATGTGGTAAAAAAAAAAGGGTAAAATAAACGTAGAAAAGGAAATAAGAGGAAGGAAAAGATAAAGGAAAGTAGGAGAGGAAAACGAGATGAATCTAAGAAAAGGAAATAAAGGGAAAGAAAAGAGTAGAGTAACAAAATGGAGGAAAAGGAGAAAAGAAATCTAAGAAAAAGGAAATAGGAGGGAGGAAAAGGGTAAAGGAAAAAAATTTGAAAAAGAGATTGATAAAGAAGAATATAGAGAAACAGAAAAATAGGAAAGGTAGAGAGTAAACGATAATAAAGAGGAGAAAATGAGTGAAAAAGAATGAGAAAAAAAATTGATAAAGAAGAGGAATATAAAAAAGAAAGAGGAAAATAGGCAAAATAAGAAGTAAATAGGGAAATATATGAAAGAGAAAGAGGGAGAATGAGTGAAAGTGAGAGGGAGAGTACACGAAAAAAAAGATTAACAAAGAAAAGGAATATAAAGAAGAAAGAGAAAAACAGGCAAGGTACTTCTAAAGGATAATTAAGAGAACCAAATTACATGGAGAAAGGTGATTAGAGGTGCAGGTAAGGTTCTGACAGGTGAAGACACGGGCAGGTAAGGGGAGGGAGAGACAGGTAAAAATGAACACGTGCAGGTGAGGGCGAACCTAATGACGCGTGACACAGGTGATTAACAGGTAAGGGAAAGGGAAAGTTATGGCCAATCAGGTGAGTAACGATTCTTCTCTCACTTTCACTCTCTCTTTCACTTTTACTTTCTCTCACTCTCTCTCTTTTATTCTCTTCCTCACTTGCTTATGAATCTTAAAACAGGAAAATGAGGAGAAATAAAACGGATAAACACGGAAGGAGGAAGACGAAGACGAGGAAGAGGAGGGGGAAGAGGAGGAGGAAGAGGAGGAGAAGGAGGAGGAGGAGGGGGGGGGGTAAGGAGGCATCTCATCACGTTAGATAAACCAATAACCTCGCCTCGGAAGGATGGAGGAGGAGGAGGAGGAGGAGGAGGAGGAGGAGGAAAGGAAGGAAGAAGAAGGAGGAGGAGGAGGAAAAAAATGCTACCAGGGAAATTATAAAGAGGATGAGAGAAGGAGAAAGAGGAAGAGGAAGAGGTTGATGAGAAGGAAGAGGAGATGAAGAGAAGGAGAAGGAGGAGGAGGAATAATAAATGAAGAGATGGAAATATAACAACAGAAAGAAAAAAAAGAGAAAATGAGATGGAAGAGGAGGAGGAGGATTGGGTAGAGAAAGGAGAGGAGGAAGAACCGAAGATGGAGGGAGAAGAGGAGGAAGAGGAGGAGGAAGAAGAGGTAAACAAGTTGACAGGAAGATAAAGAGGATAGGAGGGAAAAAAAGGAAGAGAAATATTGGTACCTATTCCTTTAGACAAGACTCCTTTTACTTCCTCCTCCTCCTCCTCCTCTTCCTCCTCCTCCTCCTCCTCCTCCTCCTACTTGGCTCTTAACACTCCTTCCTGTGTACTTTCCCCTCATATCTCACTGTAATTCTCCTCCTCCTCCTCCTCCTCCTCCTCCTCCTCCTCCTCCTCCTCCAACCCTTTATCACTCCATTTCCCTCTCCCATATTTCTTTCTCTCTTTCCCTCTCTTCCACATAATTAATAGAACTTATCGCCCTTCTCTCTCTCTCTCCCTTCTTTATCTGTTTTCTCTATCCACCCTGTTTTCTCCCTCTCCTCCTGTGTTTCCCTCCTCGTTCTCTCCCTTTCTCTTCTCTCTTGTTATTTCCCCCCCTTTCTTTTATCAGGTTGTCTCTTTTCCTAACGTTCCTTTCCTATCTCTGTCTTTTCCTTCCCATATCTTTCTCTCTCTTCCTCTCTTTTCTTCCTTTCCCTTCCCTTTCGCTACCCCCTCCTGCTCTTCCTCACTTACCCTCTTCTTCTCCTTTCTTCCCTCTCCCTCTCCTCCACTTTCCCTCTACCTTTCCTACCTTTCCTCATCCTTTCTCCTACTCTCCCTTCCCTCCTCTCTCTTACTCTCCCTCCCTCTCCCTCTCTCTCCCTCCCCTCTGAATAAACGTTAGGGGTGGTGGGTGCCAACTTTCAATAATGTCTCCCGCCTCCATGCCTTTCATCAACCCCCCCCCCCCCACCCCTCGCCCCCCTCCGCAGCCTCCTCCCATTCCGCCGCCGTAGGTCGTAAAACACTGAAGGAGGCGCGTCGCTGCTCTCACCCTGTCGGAAAACGTAGTGCTGGTGTGTTGCTGTTAATGAATATATGCTCCTCTTCCTCTTCCTCTTCCTCTTTCTCCTCCTCTTCTTAATTTGCTTTCTGTTTTTCTTCCTCCTTTTTCTCTGGTTCCTGTTTCAGTTCTTCCTCTTCTTGATTTCCTCTTTCTCCTCTTTATTTGCCTTCTGTTTCTCTTCCTCCTCTTTCTCTGTTTCCTGTTTCTGTTCCTCCTGCTCCTCTTCCTCGTCCTCTTCCTTTTCTTCTCCTTCTTTTGGTCTGTTTTTATCATCTCCTCCTCTTATTGGTCTTTATTTTTTGGTCTTTCCTCCTCTTCCTCCTCCTCCTCCTCCTCCTCTTCTTCCGTCCCTTCCTCCTTCTACTCTCTCTGCTTCCTGCTCCTTCTCATTCCTTTAGTTCTTATACACGCACACCTCCTCCTCCTCCTCCTCCTCCTCCTCTTCTTCTTCCTCCTCCTCCTACTCCATTTTCTACTGCTGCTGAAGACCCTCACGCCCGCAACGACTATTTCCTCTTCCTCTTTCCCTCTTCCTGCTTTTCTTCCTCCTTCCTCTTGATGTTTTTTTCCACTCAGCTTCCTTGGTGTGACTCTTGTTCCTCTTCCTCTTTAGCGGTCCTCTTAATTCTCCTCTTCCGCTTCACTGCATGTTTTTCTTTGTCTTTATTTCCTTTATCCCCTCTTCTTCTTCTTCTTCTTCTTCTTCTTCTTCTTCTTCTTCTTCTTCTTCTTCTTCTTCTTTTTGTTCTTTTGTTTACTCGTTACCGCTTAATCTTTTCCTTTTTCCTTCCCTACTTTTCACCTTTTTTTGTCTTTTCACGTCTCTTTCTTTTAATATTTTTTTCTTTTTTTGCTGTTCCCGTTAATGTTCTTTTTTTTTCTTCTCTTTTTCCCTTCTTTCTCCTCTACGTCTTCCATATATTTTTTGTGTTCTAATTCTACTTTTTTTTCTCATTCTCTTCCTCCTCAAAAATGTTATCCAAGACATATTTTTTGGTGCTTTTTCATCTTGTTTCTGCTCTTATACGTATTTTCATTTTTATTTTATTTTCATTCTTTTCTACGTCAAGTATAGTTTTTGTATTCTTCTACTAATTTTTTTCTTCTATTTATGTGTTTTTTGTTTCTGCTCCTGTTCATCTTCTTTTCCTTTTCCTTTCCTTTTCTTTCTCTTCTAGGTCATCTAAGTATATATTTATTTATTCTTAATTTACTTATTTTTTCCTCTCCTCATTTTCCTTAAATATATATATCGTACATTTAAAACATTATCCTAGACATAATTAGTTTCACTCATCTTGTTTCTGTTATTTTTCCTTTCCTTTCTCTTTCTCGTCTTTCACTTCTATTTTTTCTTCCTTTACTTTCTTTCCTCTCCTCAAAAATAAGTTTCAAGACGATTTTCTGAGTACAAAGACGATCAAGTAAACCAATTCGTGTTTTACTTCTCATTTCTTCCTTTTCTTTCTTTCTCCTCCTTAAAAATAAATTCCAGGACATATGATTTTCTGAGTACAAAGACGATTGAGTAAACCAATTCGACTCTTACTTCTACTATTTCCTTCCTATACTTTCTTTCTCCTCCTCAAAAATAAATTCCAAGACATATCATTTTCTGAGTTCAAAGACGATTGAGTAAACCAATTCGTCTTTTACTTTCATTTCTTCCTATACTTTCTTTCTCCTCAAAAATAGATTCCAAGACATGATTTTCTGAGTACAAAGACGATCCAGTAAACCAATTCGTCTTTTACTTTCATTTCTTCCTATACTTTCTTTCTTCTCAAAAATAAATTCCAAGACATATCATTTTCTGAATACAAAGACGATTGAGTAAACATATTCGTCTTTAATTTTACTCTTTTCTTCCTTTTCTTTCTTCCTCCTCCTCAAAAATAAATTCCAAGACATGATTTTCTGAGTACAAAGACGATTGAGTAAACCAATTCGTCTTTTACTTCTGCTCTTTTCTTCCTCCTCCTCAAAAAACAAATTTCAAGACATATGATTTTCCAGAGTACAAAGACGATCCAGTAAACCAATTCCACAGCGGATGAAACCTTATGGAGACACAAGTCCATCAAACTTCAGCCAATATAGAATCAGACCCGATTGGAGGGTGCGTGATAGAGCTCTCAAAACCAATATAATGAAGTCCACGTTGGGGCAAGTTTGGGGTCGTCGAACTCAGAACGAAGATGACAAGAAAGAAATAAACACAAGGAAAGAAAACTAGAAAAAAAACAAGAAAGTAATTAAATAATGAAGAAAAGAGGAAAACCATGAAAACGAGACGAAAAGAAGGAAATAAAGCAAATAAAATAAAAATAAAACATACAAAAAATAATAAGGAAAAGACAAGAAAAGCAGAAACAAGAAAAATAAGGAAAACAAGAAACTAAGAAATAACTAAACAAGCTGGAAAACACGAATACCAAGAAACCAAGACGAAGCAAGAAAACAAAACAAAAATGAAAACAAAACAATGAATAAAAACAAGAAGACAACAAAAATAACAAGAAAAAAACAAGGAAAACATGAAAATAAGAAAAAAAAGAAAATACAGTCACCAATAAAATAGAAGTTGCCCCAAAAAAAACTTACAAAAAAGAAAATCAAAAGGCGTCAAGAGAATCAACACAAGAGAAAGAAAAATTAAACACGAGGAGTCTAAAGTTCTCTTCTTCTTCTTCTTGTTCCTTTCCTTGGTCCCACGTGTACTGCGCTGGCTATTTTTCCTGTCATTTATTTTTTCATGCCAAGCGTCGCCGCCGGGAGAAAATATCTGCTCTCCAGGGCCATAAATCAGTCTTGTGAGAAAGCTTTTTGTTGTTCTGTTACTGTTGTTGTTCTTGTTATTGTTGGGTATTTTGTCGATTTTTATAAGTTTTAATGTTCCTTCTTCCCGCCCTCCCCCCCCTCCTCCTCCTCCTCCTCCTCCTCTAGCCAGGCTCAGGTAAGCTTAAGGTGTAGTCCTGCACAGGTGACACATTATTTACCTGAAGATATGCTTAACCACCACCACCACCACCACCATTACCACCATGATCTCTACCACCACAACCTCTTCAGCTTTTGTTCCTCCTCCTTTTTTCTTCCTCTTCCTCTTTCTCCTCGTCTTCCTTCTCCTCTTTATATGCTTTCTGCTTTTCTTCCTCCTCTTTCTCTGGTTCCTCCTTCTGTTTCTCCTTCTCCTCTGTCTCTTCCTCTTCTTTCTCTGCATTCTGCTTCTATTATTCTATTTTTCTTGTTATTATTCTTGTTCTTCGACTTCTTGCAGCTTAGCATATTTTTTTCCATTACACTTAACATTATCACTGGTTTAATTATCATCATTATTATTACATTTCAAAGCCAACTTCTACCTTTATTTCTCACCTTTGTATCTATATCACTTTCGCTTTTTTTTTTATACGGTGACAGATACGTCTTTTAAATGACTTCACAAAACGGTTTAAAATTCTCCTCTCTCGTGCCTGTCATTTCACCACCATCACCACCACCACCACTACCACCGAATGTCCAGCCGTCTCCTTTCACGATGCATTCATTCTCTCTTTCCTCTTCCTCTTTAAACAGTTTCAGCGCCGAGACACCTCCATCAACTCTCTCTCTCTCTCTCTCTCTCTCTCTCTCTCTCTCTTCACACCCTTTTCCTGCTTTTAACATCCTCCCAACACATTGCTCTTGCTTCATCGCCTCGACTTCCTTCCTTAAATACCAGCCATTAGTTTTATATCTCTCCGCATTTCCATCTCTCCTCCTAAAATGTCCCTCGCTCGCTCTCGTTTTGCTCTTCTCGTTAGTGGTGTCTTTTCTCTATGTCTTATTTTCTCTTTTTCATATGTTTTATTGCTGTTCACGTTTTCTTCGTCGCCCATATTCCACGGTTTTTATATTTGTTTCTCTCTTTCATTCATTTTCGTGCTTTTTTTCTTTTTGTTCCTTTAATAATATGTTCTCTCTCTTCTTCATTTGTTTCTCTTGCTGTTTCCTATTTTTTTTTCGTTTTCCATATTCAACGTTTTTTCTCTTGTTTTCTTTCTTAGTTATTCGTTCTTTGTCGTGCCCAGTCTTTTTCTCTTCTATGTCTTTTTCATTTAATAATCATGTTCTCTTCCTTCATTAGTTTTCTTTTATGCTATTTTCCACTCTCTACGTTACTGTTGTTTTGCTTTCTCTAAATTGCTCCTTTTTGTGCTGTCTTTTCTCTGCGTATTCTTAGTTCAATATTTTTACGTTTCTGTTATTTTGTTTTCTCTATATTGCTCCTCTTTGTTCTGTCTTTTCCGGGCGTATTCTTTGTTCAATATTTTTCTTCTTCATTCCTCATTTGATTGAACGATTTTCACCTCCATCTCTTCATACTCCATTTCATCATCTTTTTTTTCCTTCTTTATAGCATCCTTTAATATGTACTTGCTCCCGTCACACTATCTCAGTCACACTATCACAATCGCAAACTGTCCTATGCCTCTAATTACCCCTAGTTTCTATTACACTACGTTATTCTCCTTCGTGTCCTCTTTGACGCATATGAATTCAGTATATTCTGTCCTATGGCCGTCTTCCTTTTTCCTTCTTTGATCTGTACACCGCTTCCTCCTGTTGTCTGGATTTGCTCTCCGCTTTGCTGTTATCTTGGAAGTGTTCATGTATTCTGTATCTTCTTTCATAATATCTTCCCATTTTTCTTTGGTAATAACACAGCTTACTCCTATGATTGTTTTGACTTGCTGTTGGTTCTCTTTTTCTTCTCCTCTTCGTCTTCTCTCTTTCTACCTCAAAAATCATATCAGCTGTTTTTCTTCTTTCATTCTTCTCTACTATTCTCTCTCTACTTAAGACATTCACGGACAAATCAGTTACAAGGGTAGTTATTGGTAGGGAACTTAGTTTAATACTCCTTAGTGATTGCCGAAGACTATTTTAATTTTTTCGACAAATAAAGTAAACCCGAAGTGATCTATATATGTTTTTTCTTTTTTTATCTCCCTTTTATTTCAGTTAGTATCGAAGCAATTTCCTTTAGTTCGACGATTAAAGTAAACCAGAAATGACATTTACGTATTCTTTTATTTTGTACCTCCTTTTAATATAAATAAGTATCGAACTCAATTTCCTTTACTTCGGACAATTAAAGTTGCCTCGAAGTATCACCTAAGACTCTCCATTCTATCTTCCTTTTTTTATTATCTTTAACCACCAAGTGATCTATATTCCTTCTCTTTTGTCTCCCTTTCATATTAGTAAGTTTTGAGGTCGTTTTCCATCACTTCGACAAATAAAGTTCCCTCGAAGTGTCACCTTTTATTCTCTCTCTTTTACTTTCATTTTCTGTTATCTATTCCTTTACTTTTCTTCTGTATTATCTTCTTCCTCTACCTTCCTTCTATATCACCTTTTTCTTTTACCTTCCTTATATATCATCTTTTTCTCTTACCTTACTTCCATATTATCTTTTCCTTTTACCTTCCTTTTCTTTTATCTTTTATCTCTCACGCCATTAAGCACTAACTCGCAGTCCCATAACTCTAATTTAACAGCATCACTCCCACGGCTGGCCCTGGCATCGTGTTCCTTCCACATTACCATTAAAACAACCATTTATCCCATTCTTCCAGCTTCTCTCGCTTCCCTTTTTCTTTCGCCCCATTTCACACACCATTGCTATTACCGTGGAAAGCATTCTTCGGATAAAACATAGTTGATGGTTCGTTTCACATCACGTTTGTTTATTATCATCATTAGTTTGACTCTTTCTGACGTTATTTTACCTTTTGTTTACCTAATGGAGTCTTATCCACATTTGGTATAAGTATTTCTCCTTTCTTTGTTTTCATATCGTGTCCCATCACCATAATCATCATTCAATATTATTTTCCTTTTTCATTTCCGTCATCTCTCGTCCACTATCCATTTTCTTTTCATTTATTTCATCTCCGTTTTCCTGTTCCCGTTCTTCCTTTTCCCTTCACTCCTTCACTACTGTCTTCTCTCTCCCCTGTCTTTCTTTCTTTTCACTTATTTTATCTATGTTTTCCTTCCCCATTCTTCCTATTCTCTTCTTTAATTCACCCCTGTTTTCTCTCTACTCTTTCTTTCTTTCTTTACACTCATTTTATCTATGTTTTTCTATCCCTCCCTTTTTCCTTCCCTCACTTCTTCACCCCTCTTTTCTCTCTCCCCTTTCTTTCTTTCTTTACACTCATTTTATCTATGTTTCTCTATCTCCCCCTTTTTCCTTCCTTCACTTCTTCACCGCTCTCTTCTCTCTCCCTTTTCTTCTTTCTTTACTCATTTTATCTGTTTTTCTATCTCTCCCTTTTTCCTTCCTTCACTTCTTCACCCCTCTCTTCTCTCTCCCCTTTCTTTCTTTCTTTACCCTCATTTTATCTATGTTTCTCTATCTCCCCCTTTTTCCTTTCTTCACTTCTTCACCCCTCTCTTCTCTCTCCCCTTTTCTTTCTTTTTTATCCTCATTTTATCTATGTTTCTCTATCTCCACTTTTTTCCTTCCTTCACTTCTTCACCCCTCTTTTCTCTCCCCCCTTTTTTCCTTTCTTTACACTCATTTTATCTATGTTTCTCTATCTCTCTCTTTTCCCTCCCTTCACTTCTTCACCCCTTTCTTCTCTCTCTCCTTTTCATCTTTCATCCACTCCTATTTTCCTACATCAATAACACCACTAACTATTCCCGCTACCATTTACCTTGTCCCATTATTCCACCACCACCTCCACAACGCACTCCACATACAGACGTCAAGTCCTTCCCATGGTCATTCCTCTCCACTTTCACTCTCACCTCCCAGCCTTAGTCACCTGTAAACACTCGACCTGCGGCTTGGGTTCACCTGCGCGGCTCTTAAGGGCGTGCTTGCCTGAGCGTGGAGCCTCGAGAATACCTGACTTCCTCACACCTGCCCTGTTAGTTTGTCGAATTTCAGGTGTGTTAAGGGTTGTAACGTGACTTTTTTGTGTGTTTTCTTTCTTCATTTATTTATTCTTCTATTCTCTCTCTATTAGAATATTTTCTTATAAAGTCTACGGGATTTAAGCCTATATTTTCACGTGTCTCTTATTTTTGTAAAGTCTACGGAATATACATCTATCATTTCACTTACTCGCCACACCCGATCTCTTACTCTCTCTCTCTCTCTCTCTCTCTCTCTCTCTCTCTCTCTCTCTCTCTCTCTCTCTCTCTCTCTCTCTCTCTCTCTCTCTCTCTCTCTCTCTCTCTCGTAATGCCTCTTTCGGAGTACCAACGACGTTAAAGAGAGATGCAGAGATGAAGAGAAGGGAAGGGAAGGGATGGAATAGGAGGGATACGAAGGGAATGACAAGAAAGGTAAGGGATGGAAATGGAAGGGACGGAAAAGAAGGGACATTATAAAGGAGACAAAATGAGTGAAGAGAAAGAAGTAAAAATGAAAAAGGAAGATGGTGTGGGAAATGAGAAAGAAGATTAAGATGATAAGGAGAACGCTGTAAAAGGTTAAGAGGAGAAGGAGGAAGAGGAGAAGAGGAGGAGGAGGAGGAGGAGGAGGGGGAGGAGGAGGAGGAAGAGGAGAAGTTTATGCAGGTGTAATGATGGGCCAGGTAATATTTTTGATGGGCAGGTAAGTGTTAAGGGCACACACACACACACACACACACACACACACACACACACACACACACACACACACACACACACACACACACACACACAAACATGAAGGATGACCTTTCCACCTCATTTGACTACAAGGAAATCAATTAAATAGTTTCCTAGTCCTTGAACTTCTCTCTCTCTCTCTCTCTCTCTCTCTCTCTTTACCCATCAAATCCCTCCGTCTCTTCGTTTCCATAGCAACCTCTCCCTTCCTCCCTCCCTCTCTCCTATGCATACCTTTCCCCTTCTTCTAAATCCCCTCTTATCTTTCTTCCCACTTTTATTTCTCTCCACTTTCTCTCCTCCTTTCTTTCTATGCTTTTCTCTCTCCCTTCCATCGCCTTTTTATTCTTCTTTCCTCGTCGTTGCTCTTTTCTCCAATTCTGCTTCATTTTTATTTATTTTGGGTTGTCAGGTTTTCCAGTTTCTTTTATTATTTTTTCTTTGGTCTTCTCTCGTTGTTTTCTTCCTCTTTTCACTTGTCAATTCACAGCTTTTATCTTTTCTCTTGTGTTTCGTGTTCTTTTTTACATTTCGTTTTTGCATCTGCTCTATCGTTTTCTTTTTCTCTTTTTTGTTATCATGTTTTCCTTTGCTGATGCTATGTTTTTTTTTTCTTCCTCTCTGTTTTCTTGTAAGTGTTTCGTCTTCATATTTCTTCCGGTTTTTTTTTTATTTCTTTATTTCATATGTTTCTCTTCGTATTTTCACATCTCTATCTATCTATAGTTTATCAATTTTCCGGCTGTCTTTTCTCCTTCTCCTCCCTTTCTGTAGCCTATCCTTCCTTAATCGTTCCATTTACTATAGTTTCCCATGTCTTCGTTTTAAAATACATTCTCTTCCCACATTTCTTCCATAACACATAAACTAACTCCTTTTTGGTCTCTTTCCTTTCCTTTTTATCCTTTCTCTTAGTTTATCTTCTTATAATCGTGTTCTGTACTTAAACTTTCCACCTCCTACATTCT
>NC_066567.1:8765616-8773116 GCF_024679095.1 Eriocheir sinensis
TGTTTGGGCGAGACTTTCGGTGTTTTGAATAAGTAATCGTTGACGGTTCATGACTTTGCGTGCTTCGTAGTAATCCTTCGTTGTAGTAAATAATTTTGGGGGGCTAGAGTTTTGGTTTTTGTTTTAGTTGCTGCATTTGGCGTATTTTCTTCACTCACTGATTTCTGTTGTTACTGTTGTTTCTGTTTGCCTGTTGTTGTTTTTCGTTTCTGTTGTAATTAAGTTTTTTTTTTTTTGCTTTTTTATCTTGTTTCCGCTCTTTTCTCTCTCTTTTCTCTTTTTTATCTATTATTTTTGTTAGTCGTTTTTCTCAATTTTTTTCTTCCTGGTTTTTTTTCACTGTTTCTTATTTTCTGCTTTTTTCTGTATTCTTCTTTTTTCTTTCATGTATTTTTCTTTTGAGTCTTATTTTCTGCTTTTTTCTGTACTTTTTTTTCCATTTGTGTGTTATTTTCATTTCTCTGTTGTTTCTGTTTCTGTCTTTTCCGTTCTTTCCGTTTTTCTATTGTTTCTTTTCTCTTTTTTTCCGTTTTTTTCTGTTGTTAATCTCGCACACACACCCCAAAAAACACAAATCCGACATTTTTCAACATTACAAAATCTCAATCCTTATTTTCATTTTTCTCTTGTTTCTGTTTGTCTTTTCCGTTCTTTCTGTTTTTTTTTTCAATTTTTTCTCGTTTCTCTTTTCTTCTGTTTTTCTCTGTTGTTAATCTCGCTCACACACCAAAAAACACGAGTCCAACATTTTTCCTCTTTACAAAATTTCCATTCATTAACTTCCTGAAAACTCCACAACGACTCACTTAACTTCCCCACTTTTCTGTTTATCCATAAACAATTACAGAAAAAAAAGAATACAAAACTAATCAGATAATCACTGTGCTTCTTTCTCATCGTATTTACTTGCACACTTAACATAATTATCTAAGCCCTTCAATAACCACGAGAGGTTTAAAAAATATGTATATCCTTCTTTGTGGGCATTCAGATTTAATCCTCATTGTGTTTTCGTTCCTTCTATTAATTAATCTCTATATTAAAACTGCAAGGGAGAAAATTACAGTCTTACCTGGTGCTTACCTTTAAAATTGCTAAGGTTATTAAGCGTCCCTAGACACACACACGCACACGCACACGCACACACACACAAACACACACAAAATATCACCTCACTGCGTCTTCAGAACTACTACTACTACTAATACTACTACTACTACTACTATTACTGTACTACTACTACTACTACTTCAACTTATGGAATATTCACTTTTTGTATTCGTGTTCACAATCTGCCTTTAAATCCTTTGTATATTTCGATTTACGTTTTATTTTTTATGTTTATCTTCTATGTTTATTTTATTTTTAATGTTCAATTTAACAACGATGGATTATAATGTTGTATATTCCCTTTAACTTATGCTCTCTCTCTCTCTCTCTCTCTCTCTCTCTCTCTCTCTCTCTCTCTCTTTGTCTATCTATCTACTTATCCACCTATATATCTATTTATCCATCTAACTATCCATCTATTTATTTAACTTTGCATCCTCTTGTCTTTCTATCTATCTACCTATCTATCTATGTGTGCGTGTGTTTGTGTGAGTGTGTACCTGTGTGGCCAAAGAGATTCACCTGGTCCACGTGGAGCTAATTAGGTTTCTCAGGTGGCTCAGGTAAACGGGAAAATCTTTTACTTTCGAGAAGAGACAAAAAAGGAGGTAAAAAACCCTTCTCTAATTTATCGAAGGCCAAGACAGGTGAGAGAGAGAGAGAGAGAGAGAGAGAGAGAGAGAGAGAGAGAGAGAGAGAGAGAGATGACATACATGACTAGGGAAGAGAAAAAAGGAGAGAGAGGTGAAGGGAAAGAAGAGAGAGGGTGAGAATATGAGAACAAAAGATGAGTAGTTAGGGCACGAAGGGGAGGTAGGGGAGAGAAAGAGAGGAGGATGGGGAGAGAGAAAGAGAGGAGGGAGGAAAAGAGGACAAGGACGAAGGGAATGAGGGCAGAGATGATGTGTGAGGAAGGGTGGAAGGGAAAAAACAAGGCGTGAATGTACGTTTATTTACCAGGGAAAAAACAGGAAGGAAAAAAAGGGAACGAAGTAAAACAGGATCTGGTAAATAAAAAGTAGAGGATGAAAAGACGCAGATTGGCAGATGGAGATGAAATAGGGAAAAGAAATGTGGGAATAATAGGGAAAATAAAAGACCACACACACACACACACACACACACACACACACACACACACACACACACACACACCAAAAATACCCCAAAATAAACACAAACCGCTAACCAAATACTAGAAAAAGTTAGATAATAAAATATAGTAATAAAAAAGTAATTTAAAGTAATAATAAAAGTAACAATAGAAAAAATAAAGGAAATAAAGTAAACGAAAAATAATAAAAGCAATGAAAAAAAAGACGCTTTATCATTTTAACAGCTCAAAATGCTCCTCTCTCTCCCTCTCTCTCTCTCTCTCTCTCTCTCTCTCTCTCCCCAACATCATCAGTCACCAGGACGCGCCCTTCCCTTCACCATCGCCATCACCATCACAAAACGAACCCATACCTCTCTCCCTCATTCTCTGACCCGCTCCCTTTCTCTCCACCCCCTCCCTCATCTCTCTTCAGCCTCTCCCTCATTTTCCTTCCTCCGCCGAACAAATCTCTGAGGAGTGGAGGAAAGAGAGGGAAAAAATGTGTGTGGTTGAGGCGAGGGAGCGCGGAGGGGCGGGAGGAAAAGAGAAGAGGAAAGGATGGAGCGGTGAGGGATGGAGATGGAAAAGGATGCTGGGAAGAGAATGGAGATGGAAGAAGGAGAAGGAAAAGGATGGAGTGTTAAGGAAGGAGAAAGGAGAAGGAGAAGGACAAAGATGAAAGGAAAGGATGCGAGGTAAAAGGATGAGGAGAATAATGAGATGAAGGATGCACTGGAAAAGGATAAAAAGAAGGATGGGATGTGAAGGATGATGTACAAGGATGAGGAAAATGATGAAGAATAGAGGATGAATGATGGAAATGAATGAGAAAGAGTGATAAAGGAGGAGGGAAAAGGATGGGGGAAAGAATGAAGTGTTGAGATAGGAAAAAGAGACAGCAAGAGTTTATTTTTTTTAGAAACTGGTTAGAAAAGGAATGAATATGTAAGTCCCACGATAAATCACTGAATATTGAACGGTAAAAAAGGACAGGATGTTGAGAATTGGCCTCACTTAGGAAAAACAATTTAAACTGAGTATCGAGATGAAAAAAAAATTACCTAAATGAGTATTACAGTGACTTCGGCCGAGGAATTAATAATATGTTGAGTATTATAGTAACCTTGAATGATAAAAACAAATGCGCGATGAGAAAATTATTAGAAAAAGAAAGAGTATTTAGATGAGAATGCAACCGGATGAGTATTTTGGAAACTTTGGTGACTCGAGTATTTGAACAACCTACTAACCTAGATGGCACTGAATGTTGAAATCTGGCTGACGATCAAAATACAAAGGATCATGACTGCCGGCTAATGATATAACGCAACGCAGAATTTCGAAAAAAAACCTGTCCCGCTGTTTATAGAAGTGACTCGCAGCTTGTTTATTTATCCTTGTATTGCCGACTTTGATAGAAAAAAAATATACTTAGATTCAACGCATATCAAAATTGTTACTCGCCCTCTTTGTGGTGTAATTGATAATATTTTCTTCTTTTGTACAGTAAATAAAGCAACTCAAGGGTATGAAATGAATAGAAAAAAACAAAGAAATTCCTCCTGTAATTTATATGCCAAAGAATAAAGTTGAAATATGAGTTTTGCAGCTTTTTCCTTATGTCTAATTTATCCTTGAGTTACCCCTTTTGATGTAATTAAATGAGGTTAAATTCAGTGCACATCAAAACTCCCACTCGCCCCTTTCCGAGTTGTAATTATTAATCTTCTCGGCAATGTACAATTTAGACAAAGTTGAATTCTGGGGCAGCCGCGAAATTATAGTCCATCAATTCGTGTTCGTATCTGGGGTAGTCTATATGTAGGTCAGCGCGCGACACCTGTGGATTGCAAGCATATTAACCCGATGGCCGCAGTCTGTTTGTTGTCCCTCTCTTTAACGGGGTCACATTTAGCAACTTGAAGGGTGAGGTGAGGATGAGGACAACAGCTGATTCGTCTTCGTAGTAGTAGTAAGAGTAATGGTGGTGGTGGTGGGAGTAGAAGTAGTAGTAGTTGTAGTAGTAGTAGTAGTAGTAGTAGTTGTAGAGAGGTTATAATCACCCATTTCATTCCTATTTCCATTTCATTCATGCTAAAAACATCCACTGTTCAATACACTTTATATTAAAACAAACATATATACCAATTCTTCACTGGCCCATACACTTCACACACTTCACACTAACAGAAAAACACATCCACATCAACTCTCAACGGGGCAGTACGCTTCATCCCACCCAGCCGCATCAAATATCACACATCAGCATATATTACTGCCCCTCTTTCGCCCCTCCCTCGCTCACACACACACACGGTAACAAAGCCGTAACGAGCCACCACAAGCACTGTTCCGCCGAAACTCCTATGCACTGACCGCTCTCTAGCCAACCCCTCTCCCTCTCTCCCTCCGACCCCCTCCCCCTCCCTGCGTATCCCACCGCTGCCACCAGTGTATTCCTCGTCATAACGGCGCAATACGGTCTAACACAATGCTTATTAAACAGAAACACCACAAACAACACAACGCTCTCTCGGTCTCGCTCTCCATGAAGCACACAAACACACAAACACACACACACACACACACACACACACACACACACACACTGTCAGCACCCACTTCCTAATTCGTCACGTTAAAGGTTTAAGCCAATCATAGAAACCTTGAGTAAACGGAAGGAGGAGGAGGAGGAGGAGGAGGAGGAGGAAAACAAAAATAGAAACAAGGACAGTAAAGACAAAGATGCAAAAAAGATGAAGATAATGATGAAGATGACGATGAAGACAGAATAAGACAGACAGACAGACAGACAGACAGACAGACAGACAAACACACAGTATAAATAAGAAACATCCCAACTCGGAAATAAAAAAACACATAAGAGAGAGCCATAACAGAGAGAGAGAGAGAGAGAGAGAGAGAGAGAGAGAGAGAGAGAGAGAGAGAGAGCACAGCACGTCTGATCTCTCTCTCTCTCTCTCTCTCTCTCTCTCTCTCTTTACCTCATTACTTTTACGACTTTATTTTTGGAAAGTATTGTGAGGAGGAGGAGGAGGAGGAGGAGGAGGAGGAGGAGGAGAATACAGGAGAAGAATGTGAAAAGACAAATGTAATGGGAGAGGATATAAAACACGAATAAAAAGAATAATAACCAACATATGTCTTCACAACACTCCACAACTGACCGACAATCACAACCACATCGAACCTTGACCACCAAACACGTCACAACTTCAGCTAGCCAGAGAACCTTCTTTCCCCGAAGTCTCAAGGTTGTCTACATCAGTCTGAAATCTTTTCGTGAGAGTTTCTGGCGATTCTGAGCTCATCAAAGCACCAGAAGGTATTAATAGTTGGACTTTATCTCACTCTCCCAAACAAGATCTTGTTTTTGAGGTGAATCTGATGGAAAGGTTATGGGTCTATTCTTAGGCTCCGATTTGTCTGGTATGCAAGAACTAAAGTTAAAGGAAGATATGTTTGTGAAGAAGGAGGAGGAGGGGGAGGAGGAAGAGGAGGAGGAGGAAGAGGAGGAGGAGGAGGAGAAGAAGAAGAAGAAGAAGAAGAAGAAGAAGAAGAAGAAGAAGAAGAAGAAGAAGAAGAAGAAGAAGAAGAAGAAGAAGAAGAAGAAGAAGAAGAAGAAGAAGAAGAAGAAGAAGAAGAAGAAGAAGAAGAAGAAGAAGAAGAAGAAGAAGAAGAAGAAGAAGAAGAAGAAGAAGAAGAAGAAGAAGAAGAAGAAGAAGAAGAAGAAGAAGAAGAAGAAGAAGGAGGAGAAGGAGAAAAAAACAAAATCGGAAACAGCTGCGCAGAAGGAGAGAGCGAAGTTAGAACCGAACAAAAAAATTCAAGGCAGATGAAAAAGAAATTGAAAGCCCTAAAAAGAAAAAGGAGGGTGAGGAGGAGCAGGAGAAGCAGGAGGAGCAGGAAGGGGAAAACCAGGAGGAGGAGAAACTGGTGGAGGAGAAGGAATGTGAAGGACGCAGAAGGAATAAAAATAAAAGGAGAGCAAAAGACTGTGACACTAACAAGGGAAATGAAGTCAAAAGCGATAAAAACGAACGCAAAGTGAAGGAGAGAAAGCGTGGAACTGGAATAGAAGAGGAGGAGGAGGAGGAGGAGGAGGAAAACGAAGAGGAGGGGACAGGGGAAAGAGGAAGAGGAGGACAAAGATAAAGTGACGATTCTCTAACACACACACACACACACACACACACACACACACACACACACACACACACACACACACACACACACACACACACACACACACACACACACAAATTTCTTTCTTCCCTTGACTTTCTTTTCACCTTCTAATGTCACACGTTTCACCTTTTGCCTGACCTAGTTCTTCTCTCCTCCCCTCCTCCTCCTCCTCCTCCTTCTCTTCCTCCTCCTCCTCTTTCTCGTCCATCATTACCTCTTCCTCTAAAATATATATCCTGCGCAATCACTAACTCATTCGATAATTAACTGAGCATACACGATATCAAATTAAACTTTCTACCAGTATTTACCTTTGAGTATAAACAAACACTGGATTAAACACATTTCTACGTCCATATTGATCTTTAATTTACACAGAAAGACACGCAAACACACACAAAAATAAGTATAAGTTTTTTTTCTACAATTTCTCTATAAACTGGACGGTATAAATTGGGTGACACACCTGGGGAGTCTTCCTGTTACCTGTGGCTAATGAGTTATACCTGTGCTGGGTTCAGACAGGTGAGGTCAGGTAAGGTAATACAACTGATGATTCTAACCTACCAGAGACATAAGTACGTTTTTTCTATAGTGATTTATTTCTATTATTTTATTCTATTTTGTTATTTCTTTTTATCTTATTCTATTATATTATCATTTTCTATTATTTTATTTCGCATTTCATTTTTATTTCGATATTTTTTTATATATTTACAGGTATTTTTTTAAGGAGGCAAACAAAGGATATAAATAATTACCAACAATAAAACATTCCTAAAAAACACAAGAGCTGAACACGCCAAAGAACTCTCACCTTTAACTTTCTCAGGTGTCATGATTAATTAGGGACATGCAGGCGAGTCTTTCTAATTAACATTGTCCTTGCAGCTCATTTGATATTTACGACGCCCCTTCTGTTTCGCTTTCATCTCCCTGCCACGTCTACTTCTTCATGAAATTAGTACCTACCTGTGTTTGCATTTCTGAGTAAGGAAATATGAGCAGGTGAGGTTCAGTGACGAGATTCTAACATGTATGTGGGTGAAGAGGGCAAGTTAGGTGAGGTCAAAAGAGGTCAGAAG
>NC_066567.1:8775616-8780616 GCF_024679095.1 Eriocheir sinensis
GAAATAAGAAGGAAAACCTCTTACGAGCCCTCCATTCATCTTCCCTCCCTTCTTCTCTCTCGTCCCCTTTTTCCCTCCTTCCGTATAACATTAACTATACATAAAGAAAAGAGGGGTTGGTTATTTTTGTTTCTCTTTCCTACTTTTACCTTCCGTCTGTCCTAGCATGTCTGTCCTTCCGTTTATATTCTGTTTATTTTTTTCTATCTTTCTCTCTTTACATCGTTTATCTTTCTCTCACTAGACGTTAAAAAGATTAGGTGTTACTTTTTTTTTCTCTCTTCCTCTTTTCCTTTTGCCTTTCCCTTTTAAACTTTCTTTACTCTCTCTCTCTCTCTCTCTCTCTCTCTCTCTCTCTCTCTCTCTCTCTCTCCATCTTTCAGCAAACTTCAAAAACTCATGACATGGCTCTCTCTGTTTCTTCTTCTTCCCCTCCAGCGCTTCCTATTTCTTCCTCCATGTCTCCTTTAGGTTATTTTTCCTCCTCTTCTCTTCCTCTCTCTCCATTCCCTCCCTTCTGTTGCCTGCCTCCTTCTCTCCCTCCCTTTTTCTCAAGTAACGGCAAAGGTCATGAACAAGCTTTGCCTATTTTCCTTTCCTTTTCTTTATCCTTCCGTTCCCTTCGTTTCCAATTGTATCATTTCCCTCTCTCCTTCCTCCTTCTCTCTCCTCTCTCCCATTTCTCTCCTCTCCACTTCTCTCTCCATTCCTATCAGTGTCCTCAATCTCTTCTGCTTCTCTCCTCCTCCTCCTCCTCCTACTTCCTACGTCTATTCTCCCATTCTTCATCGTTCCTTATCTTCCTCCTTTTCTATCAGTTTCTTCTCCCTTCTTCCTTTCCTTCTTTTTCCATTGTATTCTTTCCTTCTCTTTTCTTGCCTCTCTCTTCCTCCTCCTTTCCTCTCTACATTGTCCATCGTTCCTTATCTCCCTCCTTTCCTACCAGTCTCCTCTCACTTCACTCCCTTACCCTTCCCAAATCGCTACCTCCCTTTCCCGTCACGCTAATCGGAATACCTGCTCACTGGTTCATGTTTATTCAGTTATAGGACGCGAAATCTTAAGCTATGGTTACTCTGGCGTTCGATAGCTTGTTCAGAGAGGAAGAGGAGGAGGATGAGGAGGAGGAGGAGGGTAGGATGATGCACTTCAAAACAATTTCCTGGCAATGTGATACTACTGTTCTGTTCTCCCACGGTCTACTCAATTTTCCCACGCTTCACTTTGTTCTCTCACACCCTACCATCCCCTCCCATGCCCCCCCCTTCTGCCCTTCCCCCGCCTCCCCCTGCCAATCCTACACACAGATCTGTCCCCATTAGCTCCGTTTTCTCTTCTGACATTTAAGGAGTCACACAACACTGATAAAACGATAAAGAATATAGAAGTAAAATGCAGAAAGGCAATGCAGATACAATAACGTGACGCCAAGCTAGAGCTACATCAACATGATAAGAAGAGATAAACTGTACACAAAAAAATAAATGAAGTTCAGTTAACGAAAAAACACTCTTAAGGTTAAATCTGGAAAGAAAAAACAATGAAGAGGAAAGAAGAATAAGAGAAAGAGAACACAAACACAACAGCCACATACACAAAATAAATAAATAAATAAACAAAATAGATAATAAAATAAAATAGATAAATAAAAAAATGACGAGGTAAATAATGTGAAGCACGGCCGTTACACACACACACACACACACACACACACACACACACACACACATAACACACAAACATACACACACCAAATGCAATAAAAAAGCAAATAAATAAATCAATGAATAAATAAAAGAATAACGTCAAGCACAGCCATCACACACACACACACACACACACACACACACACACACACACACACACAAAAAAAAAAAAAAAAAAAAAAAAAAAAAGCGTCAACTCACC
Source organism: Eriocheir sinensis (assembly GCF_024679095.1). NCBI lineage: Eukaryota > Metazoa > Arthropoda > Malacostraca > Decapoda > Varunidae > Eriocheir > Eriocheir sinensis. The sequence continues at coordinate 8,777,525 of NC_066567.1, forward strand.
CAGGTCGACGTGAACGTAATAGGTCCCTTTCTTTTTTTAAGCTCCGTCGGAAGTAAAGTGAAGGAGTCTGAAAAAAGGAAAATAAAAAATAAATACAATACTCAAGAAATACAATAATCAAGAAAAACAATAACCAAGAAAAAAAGGAAAAAGAAGGAAAAAAGAAAAAAACAAGCAGACAGGAAAGTACATGGAAAATCAAGTCATGGAAAAAACAAAAAATACAGTAGGCAAAAAATACAATAACCAAGGAAAGAAGGAATAATAAAGGAAAAACAAGGGAAAAAGAAGGAAAAAAGGAAAAACAAGGCAATAAAGAAACATGTAAAAAAGTAGAAAACAAGAAACACAATAACCAAGGAAAGGAAAAACAAAGAAAAAGGGAAAAAACAAGGATAAAACGAAGAAAAAGGTAAAAAAGGGGAAAAATGAAAAAAACAAACAAGGAAAAGGAAAAATAAAAAAAGGAAAAGGAAAAAAAACAGGAAAAAAAGGAAAAAATCAGGAATAAACGAAAATAATAAGGAGAAAATAAGGAAAGGAAAAACGAAGAAATACACTAACCCAGAAATACAATAAAGACAGGAAGGAAGAGAAAATCCGCGATAACGACGAGGATTCCTTAACCAGATTTTGAGAGAGAGAGAGAGAGAGAGAGAGAGAGAGAGAGAGAGAGAGAGAGAGAGAGAGAGAGAGAGAGAGAGAGAGAGAGAGAGAGAGAGAACGAACAAAGAGAAAAAGGGATGGTACAGAATAGAAAAAAAAGAGGAAAATTAATAAAAATAAAAACAAAAATTATCGAATGAGAGTAAAAGCTAAAGAGCGATATGAAGAAAAAAGAAAATAGCATCAAAGGAAGGAGACAGAATAAGAAAAAAAAGAAAAAAAAGAAAAATAAGAAAAAAAAAACTATTGAAAAAAATACTAACCCTAAATATAAAGAAGATAAAGGGCTCAAAAAATAAAAAAATAAATAAAAACACAGGGAAACAAAACCTTTATATAAACAAACAGTACATACATAAACATTTCAGAAACACAAACCCTCCCACCCACCCACACACGCGCGCGCACACACACACACACACACACACACACACACACACACACACACACAACTGCAACAAGACTACCTACATTTCGCAGCCATTTGTCCTTTTACATCAGCATCACAAAAGCCGAGGAAAAGATGGAAAAAAGAATAACCTAGGGAAAGGAAAAGACGGAGAAAGAAAACTAGGGAAAAGGAAAGACAGAAAAATAAAAAGAAGGAAAAGACGGAAAATAAAAACAAATTGGAGGAAAAGACGGAAAAAGAAAAACCAGCTAAAGGAAAAGACGGAAAAAAACTCGTGGAAGGAAAAGACGAAAAAATAAAAACTAGGGAGAGAAGAAGACGGAAAAAGAAGAACTATGGAAAGGAAAAGCTGGAAAAAGAAAACTATGGGAAGAAAAATACGAGCAAAGCAAGGGGAAGGAAACGATAGATAATAAAAAAAAACTAAAGGTAGGAAAATATGTGAAAAGAATAAATTAGAAAAAAGGCAGAAAGATAATAATAATAACAATAGATAACGGAGAAAAAAAGGAAAACTAATTAAGTAGAATTAAAAAAATGGAAAAGGAATAAAATAAAGGAAGAAAAACACTGAAAAAGCAAAAAAACTACAGGAAAGAAAAGACGGAAAGAGAAAGTGACAATAAAAGAATGGGATGAAAAGGGGAAAACGAATCAAGGAAAGTAATAATGGAAAAAGAATGAAATAGAGGAAGGAAAACGCTGAAAAAGGAAAAAAAGTACAAGAAAGAAAAGACGGGAAGACAAAGTGATAATAAAAGTCGATGATGAAAAAGGGAAAACGAATCAAGTAAAGTAAAAATGAAAAAAAGAGAAAAATAAGAGAAGGAAAAAGGAAAGGAAAAAAATTACAGGAAAGAAAAGACGGAAAGAGACAGTGACAATAAAAGACGGGTGATGAAAAGACGAAAAAAAAATACCATAAACAAGGGCGCGTGCATGCCAGGAAGCGGATGAATCTGGATCAGCTGCATGACTTTACCTGTGCGTGGCGGCCAACAGGTAAGTGGACGCGTGACAGCCGGGGAGAGAGAATAACATGAGCTGGACTTGTTTTCACGTTTTGCCTACTGTTGTGTTGTGTGTTATGTTGTGTGTGTGTGTGTGTGTGTGTGTGTGTGTGTGTGTGTGTGTGTGTGTGTGTGTTGTAAAGAATAGATCTAACGAGACTAGAAATGCGTGGAATGAAACGACTAGAATAGACAACAGAGAGAAATATTTGTAAAGGACAGGTATGAGGGAATGAGAATACAGGAATTTCATGTAAAGAAGAGCGCTTGCTATTTTACTGACATATAACTGGAATACAAACAAAACAAATTTAAGAAAAAGAATGAAAAAATAATTAGAGCTTACAGTTTTCAATGCTTCAATACTCGTAGCCGCAAAAAAAGAACGAAAGCCACACTAAAAGAACGAAAGGAAAATTTTATTAACAAAAGCACCAACATGAATGACGAAAAAAGGGGTCCAGAAGTCTTTATCAATTCACATAATAAAAAGGAGACATTGTGCTTCTTCTAATTTTCGCCAAAACGCCAAAGACAAGTTAAGAGAATAAGAAAAATAATAAAGAAAAGTAAAAAAAAACAATAAAACGAAACGCAATGATTTATAGAGAGTCAAAAACATGTGTGCTTCTTCTATCATGCTATCTATTGCAGCCTTTCTATTCTATCTATTTATTTATCTATTCTCCTTGCTCAAACGCCACACACCAGCAAGCCATTACCGTCACAGGCACGCCAGACACCCAATCACAGCGACTCTGGATGCACAAAAATCAGCCCACTAAATATTGAAGCAGTGAGCACAATACACAGACACGACTCTCTCTCTCTCTCTCTCTATCTATCTATCTATCTATCTTTTTCAATCATTCCCTTTTCAACAAGTTATGTTTCGTTCAAAGTCTACGGTAATTACGCCTATTATTTCACTTACTCGTCCCATTTCTCTCTCTCTCTCTCTCTCTCTCAGGACGCAGCCAAGCAGGACAAATTTGCAAGAGCGG
>NC_066567.1:8785616-8855616 GCF_024679095.1 Eriocheir sinensis
AATCAGTGTGTGTGTAAAGGAAAAATCGTACACATGAATTTGCATACATGTACGTGGCCAATATGTGTGTGTGTGTGTGTGTGTGTGTGTGTGTGTGTGTGTGTACAGAGATATCTAAAAAATATATAAAAAACTGGTTATTATCGACGAAATGAAAATAAAAACAACCAAAAACAAACAAACAATACATAATAAGAAAGACAAAAGAAAAAGAAGAAAACAAACACACAAACGAAGGCAAGAAAAAATGAACACAAGAAAACTAAAACACTTCTTGACACAACATCCCGTCGACGTTTCACAGCATCGTCACAACATCATTGAAAACAATAAGAGTTAAACAACTTATAAAAAAATATGGAAAACCTTAAAATATGTAAAATGAAAGCTAACAGTGTAAAAAAAAAGAATATAGGGAACAAAATTAAATGAGAGAGAGAGAGAGAGAGAGAGAGAGAGAGAGAGAGAGAGAGAGAGAGAGAGAGAGAGAGAGAGAGAGAGAGAGAGAGAGAGAGAGAGAGAGAGAGAGAGAGAGAGAGAGAAAGGGAGGGAAATATACCATGAAGCGATCCAAATGGTAAAACTGTAGGCAGACAAATGAGGTACACACACACACACACACACACACACACACACACACACACACACACACACACACACACACACACACACACACGTTGAAGAGAGGGAAGAGGAGGAAAAGAGGGAAGTTAAGAAAGAAAATAATAAAATAAGAGGAGAAAAAAAAAGGAAATCGGGGTACCATTTCACATTAAAGAAAATAAAACAAAAAAGGAAAAAAAAAATCAAAGAAATAAAACGCTAAGGATATTTGCTGAGAGAGAGAGAGAGAGAGAGAGAGAGAGAGAGAGAGAGAGAGAGAGAGAGAGAGAGAGAGAGAGAGAGAGAGAGAGAGAGAGAGAGAGAGAGAGAGAGAGAGCAGGATTGAATGAAGTAACGGATGAAGAGCCAGGAGGAGGAGGAGGAGGAGGAGGAGGAGGAGGAGGAGAGAGCGGAAATGAGAGGGGTGGATTCAGGAAGAGGATGTAACATAAATAAAAAAAATAAAAAAATGAAAAAGTAGGAATGGAGGAGAGGGGAGAGAGGAAGGGAAGGAGAGAGTAGGAAAAGATGAGAAAATATGATAAAAGAGGGGAATGGGAAAGTAGAAGAGGAGTGAGTGAGAGTAAGAAAAGAGAGGGAAAGAAAAGTGAAGAGAAGGAAACGGAAATAAAAGAATAGGGGTAAGGAGCGTGAAATAAAGAAAGGGGGAAGAAAGGGAGAAAAGGAAAGTTCGGGAATGCGAAGGAAGCGAAGAATAGAAAGGGAAGGGAAGGAAAGGAAAATTAAATTAAAAAAGGGAAGAGAAGGGAAGGGAAAGGGAAGGGAATGGAAGGGAAAGAAAAGGAAGGGAAGGGAAGGGAAGGGAAGGGAAGGGAAGGGAAGGGAAAGGAAGAGAAGGGAAGGGAAGGGAAGGGAAGGGAAAGGAAGGGAAGGGAAAGGAAGAGAAGGGAAGGGAAGGGAAGGGAAGGGAAAGGAAGGAAAGATAAGGGAAGGGAAGGGAAGGAAAGGAAAGGGAAGGGAAAGAAAGGGAAGGGAAGGGAAAGAAAGGGTAGGGAAGGAAAGAAAAGGAAAAGAAATGAAGGAAAGGAAAAGGAAGGGAAGAGAAATGAAGAGAAGGGAAAGGAAGGGAAGGGAATGGAAGGGAGGGAGAACAAAATAAAATAAAAGGAAAGAAAGCAAAGGGAAGATAAATGAAAGGAAGTGATGGACGAAGTGGATGAAAAGGAGGAGGAGGAGGAGGAGGAGGAGGAGGAGGAGGAGGAGGAGGAGGAGAAGGGAGGAAGAGTACCCCCGTCCTTCCTCCCTAAATGATACCACCACTCTAGAGAATGAGCTCCCCCTCCGACGGAAGGAAGAGAGAAAGAGAAAGAAAGGAAGAGGGAGAAGAAGGAAGAAAAGGAGGAAATGAGAAGAGGGAGGGAAAAAATGTTGCGAGGATATGAGACTGATGCATCTCTCTCTCTCTCTCTCTCTCTCTCTCTCTCTCTCTTTTTATTGTCATTTTCTTTTCTTTTTTTTTCATTTGTTTCCTGTAAAAATAAAATCTATGTAACACACACACACACACACACACACACACACACACACACACACACACACACACACACACACACATACACACACCTGGTCATGTGTACCTGTCACCGAACAGTTAAGGATGTCACACACCTTTCATTTTTTCCTCTCTCTCTCTCTCTCTCTCTCTGTGTGTGTGTGTGTGTGTGTGTGTGTGTGTGTGTGTGTGTGTGTGTGTTCGTAGAGATAAATGTTTTTTTTTCTTCCACTTCACACTATTCTCCCCTTCCAATTTTTCTCTCGTTATTCTTTCTTTTAAGTTCAATTCTCACACTTCAATATCACTTGTGTGTGTGTGTGTGTGTGTGTGTGTGTGTGTGTGTGTAGCAGTAACAAACGTAATCTAGTAATAACAGTAGTAGCAGTAGAAGTAGTAGTAGTAGTAGTAGTAGTAGTAGTAACCAGCGCCGTAACTATTCCAGCCTCCGCGCCTCCGGTAAATCAAGGTAAACTACTAAATTAATTGCAGGTGTGTCTTGTTTCCCTTCTAATTAGTTTTTAACCTGTCATGCGCGAGAACAACATACGAGAGAGAGAGAGAGAGAGAGAGAGAGAGAGAGAGAGAGAGAGAGAGAGAGAGAGAGAGAGAGAGAGAGAGAGAGAGAGAGAGAGAGAGAGAGAGAGAGAGAGAGAGAGAGAGAGAGAGAATGAAACAATAAACAATGGGAAAACGAAGGGACGAAAGAGCAAAATAGGACGAAAGGAATAACGAGGAAAAGAGGAAGGACGAAAGGAAAATAGGGAGAGGAGAAAAATAATGAAATAATGGGAAACAAAGAAAGAAATGACGGGGGAGTAAAAATGTAAGAAAGAACGAACGTGGAATAGAGAAAAGAAGAAAGAAAGAGGAGAGATGGAAAAAGAGAAAGAAAAATAAGACAGAAAAAATAAGAAACAAGAAACAAAAGGGAAAAGAAAGTAAGAAAGACTAAAAAATGGAAGAGTAAGAGAGGCCGAGGAAAAAAAGAACAAAGGAAAGAAAGCAAAGATGAGATACACAAAGAGAGAGAGAGAGAGAGAGAGAGAGAGAGAGAGAGAGAGAGAGAGAGAGAGAGAGAGAGAGAGAGAGAGAGACAATGGGAGAGAAAAAAACACGAATCCTGGAGTACGATACAGATTGATACAGTTTTACCTGGTACCTTTAATTGCGAGAACTCAGGCGTGACGGCGCTGACAATACCTGCGCCTCCCCCCCTCCCCCCTCCCCCCCCCCCCCCGCACAGGTAAGGACAGGTGAGGTTATCAGCGAAGACGAAGGCGGGCGGCGGGGCAGTTAAGTGGAAAACATCGCCGGGATTCGAACCATGGAACTTCCTAATAGTGGTAGACTAAACTTATTGACGTCAGTTCTCTCTCTCTCTCTCTCGTTATCACAACATATCGGGTCAATCACACACCCGGTTTTCTTTCCTCGCGATAAATGGTCCGTACTCCTGTTTTCTATGAGTTCGGATACAAGGAAAACGGACCCTCGCCTCACCATTGAAGGGGGAAACTTTAGTGGTGTGTCGATTAATTAGAGGAAAGTAATCATCTGGCGGACAAGAGAGAGAGAGAGAGAGAGAGAGAGAGAGAGAGAGAGAGAGAGAGAGAGAGAGAGATACAAGACCTCAGATTAATTGTGGGAAATTTGTTCATACGAGTTTTATTGTTCCGAGTCTTTTTCTCTTTTGATTTTTCTATTTACTTCGTTTTTGTTCTCAGTTAATAGTTATTTTTTTACCTTTATTAACTGAAATATATATCGCCATTAAAATATTACTTTATTAATTTCAGTATCCCTCTTAATTAATTTATCACGATCATCCCACTTGCTTGTTTCATTTTCTTTCTGCTAAGTTTACTATTCCAAATTTGCTGTTTTTTCATCACTCTTTGCTTTCTTACTTTGGATAAATTGTGGGAAATCCTCTCAATATTATTCCTGTTATTTGTTTTCTTTTTATTTATTTTTTTATTTTACTATATCACTTTCTTTATCCTATTATTTATTTTTGCATTTTTTTTATCTTCGTTTTCTTTTTATATTTTTTTCCAATCTTCCCTCATTTTCTTTTCATTATTCATTCTATCCACAAACCTCTCTTCTCGTTTTATTCTGCTCTTATATTTTCCTCCAATTCATCAATACCTATGATTTCTTTTTTTTTTTTTGCATTTTCTATCATTTTATTTATTTTGCCACAATCTTTCAATCAATCTATTCAATCTTTCTATTTCTATCAATCTATGCTATCAATCCATTCAATCTTTCTAATTCGTCAATATCTATAATTTCCTTTTTGCATTTTCTATCATTTTATTTTTATGCCACAATTTTGCTTTTCTCAGTTTGTTTTCATTAGTTTCCCATTCACACTTCTTTTCTCCTCCCCTTTCATCAGACCTTCCCAAAGCATATATTTTCCTCCCTTCCTTCACCTTCCCTTCGTCCTTGCCTTTCCATCCTATTCACTTCCCTTCCTTCCTTTACTTTCCCTTCCCTTCGTCCTCGCCTTCCCCACCTATGCACTCCCCTCCCTTCCTTCATTTTCCCTTTCATCCATCTACGCCTCTTTGAACCATTTTCCAAGTTTATTCTCCCTTTGCTCTTCCCTTTTCCTCTCCCTCGCTTCCCTTCCATACAATTGCCTCTCTCTCTCTCTCTCTCCTCCTCCTCCTCCTCCTCCTCCTCCTTCTCTTCTCATTCCTTATCTGTCAGCGCTGAGTGATGGTAAAATTGCACATAACTTTTGCTTTAGATGAGTAATAGTAATAGCAATAATAATAATAATAATAATAATAATAATAATAATAATAATAATAATAATAGGGAGAGTATTATAGGTCAGTAACTAGTAACTAATTATTTCTGTCTAATTGCCTTGGAGCACGTGATTATTATATTTGAAGTGTAAATGAAGGCTTGTACTTGTTTATTTTTCCTCTCTCTCTCTCTCTCTCTCTCTCTCTCTCTCTCTCTCTCTCTCTCTCTCATTCATCTCCAGCCTCTTCATCTTTTCCTCTTCCTCCATACCAACATCTCATTCATCTTCCTCCTCTTCCTTCCCCTTCTATCCTCTTTTTCCTTCTCTTACGCTACATCCATTCTCTCCTCTTCCTCCTCACTTCCTTCTCATTCATTTCCTTCATCTTTCTGCTCATCCATATCCGTCCCTACCCCCGTCAAACAAGATGGCTACCCTCCCTTACACGAATCAGCTTCACACAAACCTAACCTAACCTAACCTAACAAACAACAGAGCCAGTACTCACCGTTACTCCCTCGCTTGTAACACTGCAACACACTGACCCTCCTTTTGGCACACCGTAACGTAACGCAACGGAACACAATACGTTATAAGAGCGAGATAAGGGATACCGTACCGCTGCGTTTGACAGGATCGCTTATGAGGGGGTCGATCTGTCAGTCTGCCTGTCAGTCTGTCGACCCTCACACCAGTCATTCTTAGCTTCCATATTCTTGCATTAGATCTGTTTTTCTTTTGTTTTTCTATGTTTCTTTGTGTTCCTAGGAGTGGTGGACGGGTGGATATTTGTCCTTTTAACTACATTCTTTCAGTAAATGAGTAACGTTGGGTAGACTCGAGAATGGAAAGGTAGATTAAATAGATGTATTGTGGGTTGGTATCTCTCAACTACCCCCGTCATCTACCCTCCTTCCTTCCCCCTTCTTTCCTCCTCCTCCTCTTCCCCTCCCCCTTTTTCCTCTGATTCCCCCCTCTTCCCCTCCCCTTTCCACCTCTTCCCCTCCCCTTTCCACCTCTTTCCCTCCCCCTCTCTTTCCCCCCTCGTTCTTTCCTTCTCTTTCCTCCCCCTCCTTCCCCCCTGAGAAACTAGAACGCTCCCTCCTCCGCACTTGGTTATGATTTACCTCCTCTCCTTCCTCAAGATCGTGTTATACTGAGTGATAAGTAAAGACATGATGCAATATATAACTCTTTACTTCACAAACACCTCAGCACTTCACCATTGCCCATTTGTTATCATATGAGCCTTGGGAAATGATATGAGTCTGGAAAAGTGATAACAAGAGAGAGAGAGAGAGAGAGAGAGAGAGAGAGAGAGAGAGAGAGAGAGAGAGAGAGAGAGGCGAGTCGAACGCGTTGCAACCTGATTCGAATCGTAAATAAGAAGAGTTTTAATGCATTTTCAGCCGCTTTTTCTCTATGTTAAAGTTTGTTAGTGTTAAAGGGAGGTGATTGTGACGACATAGAGCGGTGAAGTGCGTTAACTCTGTCCATATAATATTAATAATGATCCGTCTCGCTTTAGTGATTCGAGTATTGGTTCGTTGCTTCGAGTGGTTGTGTGACGAGCCAGCCGCGCGCGCAGCCTCCCCCTCCTCCTCCCTCTCCCTCCAACACACAACAAGTACGCTCTCTCTCTCTCTCTCTCTCTCTCTCTCTCTATTTTCCACGTCTACTTTCCACTCTTATCCAACTTTATTTTGATTTTTACTCTACTTTCTTACACTACTTTCCTACTTTCCCTTTGTTTAACCTTACTTTAATTCTTAACCTAATTTTCCCTTGTCTAACCCTACTTCATTTCTTATCCAACTGTTGTACCCTTCTTTATCCCGTCTAATTTTTCTCCCCACGTCTACTTCCCCCTCTTACCCTACTTTTTCTTTCATTATTACTCTACTTTCTTACACTACTTTCCTACTTTCCTTTGTTTAACCTTACTTTAACTCTTAACCTAATTTTCCCTTGTCTAACCCTACTTCATTTCTTATCCAACTGTTTTACCCTTCTTTATTCTGTCTACTTTTTTTCTCCCCATGTCTAACTTCAATTCTTACTCTACTCGTTTACTTTACTCCCCCTCCTCTACCTACCATTCTCATCCTACTTCACACTGACAAAACGGCGTCCACTTCCACCATTAAAACCTTTCCTCGCTCTCTCCTACGTTTAGTTTACTCGTAAGGTCTTTTTTATCGCCAGCGACACGCACGTTTCCTGCTAGCGGGGGTGGGCACAGGCGAGGTAATTTCCATGAAGAGCATAACATAACATAAGGAGTCTGCAAAAGCCAGGTAGATTTGTACAAGGTAGCTCCTGTGTACCTAACCCCACCTAACTTCACAATCCAATCTTTTCATCTTTTCTTCTTCTTCCTCATCACCACTTCATTCCTATTTCTACTCTTTCCTCCTTTCTCTTCCTCCTATTCCTCCCAAGATAATAAGGAGTCTGCAAGAGGCCGGTAGATTTATACAAGGCAGCTTCTGTGAACCTAACCACACCTAACCTCACTAGCCAACACATGTTCTCTTTCGTCTTGTGCTTCAGTTTCATTTTTTTTCAGTCGCGATGTTGGACATGGAGATTCGTTTTAGTAGGTGTGGTTTCCGTTTTCCTTCATATCAATTCTCGTTTTCTTTGTGACGTAGAAGATGAGTAACTAAACTAACTATGACGACTTTGGATGCAGTGATTGTAAAAGGTTTCCCATCTTCTCTGTCTCCATAAAAATCATCCCGTTTTCGATTGCAACCTCCTCAAAGGGTAGCTAAACCATCTATAAAAAAGTAACCATAAGGACTAACGAAAATAAATACGAATGCAGGGTTTGGTAAAGGTTCCTCATTTTCTCTGCCTCACAACCATCACCTCGTTTTCTATTCCAACGTAAAAACAGGGCCAACTCAACTAATTATAAGAAAAGTAAGTGTAATGGGCTAAATATATAGAAATACGAATGCAACGTTAAGTAAAAGTTCCCCGTTTTCTCTGATCCCCAACCGCCATCCCATTTTCTATTGCAGCATCTACAGTAGGGGCAACTCAGCTAACTACAACGAAGAGCCGAAAGTAAGAAAGAACACAACGTTTTCTTTCACCCTTCGCAGTCCCTCCCTTCCCCAGCACGTTACAATGGCAATGTTTACTCGTTTTCTGTGACACTCCCGCCGCGCCGAGTCCCGTTTTCCCTGCAGCAGTTACAGGGGGAGCTCTACTAAGTGTTACGGATTGCCGAATATTAAAACGGATATTGCTCAGCCCGGGGCCCGAGGTGAAGTCTGGATATTACGGGTCAGAATGGACGTAATATCCGGCCAGAGTGGATTAACCGGATTACCTGCGGAAAGGAGGATTACGCAGAGGGAGGCGAAGGGCATTACTGGACGAGAACGAGGCGAGGAGCAGGAGGAGGAAGAGGAGGAGGAGGAGGAGGAGGAGGAGGAGGAGGAGGAGGAAGAAAAGAGGAAGCCTGTCCGGTATTTGTGTCAAGGGATTAACTTCTAGAGGGCACGGGTGGAGACGAGCGTGAAAGGAGAAGAGAGGAAGAGGAGGAGGAGGAGGAGGAGGAGGAGGAGGAAACGAGGGAGAGAGAAGCGAGAGGCAGGAAAGGCGAATGGCATTTGTGAAGGGTATACATATTTAGTTTCCGGGATGTTTTTCTCTTCTCTCTCTTCTCTTCTTTTCTCTTCTCTTCTCTTCTCTTCCCTTCTTCTCTTCCCTTCCTTTTGACAATTTCAACACGAAGGATTAGAAGGAACACTAATTCACCTTACCGGTTCAGAAATTAGTACAGCATCCAGGTGAATCTAATTACCTAAATACCTGAATTGTGCTATCTATGTGTATGAGTGTGTGTGTGTGTGTGTGTGTGTGTGTGTGTGTGTGTGTGTGTGTGTGTGTGTGTGTGTGTGTGTGTGTGTGTGTGTGTGTGTGTGTGTGTGTGTGTGTGTGTGTGTGCATTTGTTAATGTATATATGTATGAATGGATGGGTGGATTTTATGTGTTCTTTTGGGTTAGTTCATAAACGTGTGTGTGTGTGTGTGTGTGTGTGTGTGTGTGTGTGTGTGTGTGTGTGTGTGTGTGTGTGTGTGTGTGTGTGTGTGTGTGTGTGTGTGTGTGTGTGTGTGTGTGTGTGTGTGTGTGTGTGTGTTAATGGGTGGGTGTGCCTATGTCTGAATGCATATATTTACCAGCTCATGCATAAAACGTGTGTGTGTTTGTGTGTTTGTTTGTTGTGTTTGTTTAATCATGCAGAGTGTGTTGAGAGGCGCGTGAACTCCTGCATGGGTCATTGAATGTGTGTGTATCATGTGTGTATGTATGTGTGTATGTATGTATGTGTGTACTATGTAGGTAGGTAGGTAAGTATGTGTGTATTTGTGTATGTGTGTTCTGCCTGTCTGTCTATCTGTCTGTGTGTCTGTTTGTTCGTCTGTCTGTGCAAAAGGGAGAAAGAGAGATAGCTAGAGAGAGAGAGAGAGAGAGAGAGAGAGAGAGAGAGAGAGAGATCCTTTCATTTTTTTTTTATAACCACAATTTCACGATTCGGTTATTTGTGTTCTCTTAATAATGACTTCTCTCTCTCTCTCTCTCTCTCTCTCTCTCTCTCTCTCTCAAGACAAAGAACGTCCGTGTGTCTAATTTTCCGGTTCTACGCCTGGTCACCTTCCCGCCTCAACCAACGCCTATTACCTTATTCTTCTTATTCTCTTCCTCCTTTTCTTCCTCTCTTTTTCAGCTCTCGTTATTTTGTCCACCCCTTTCCTTCTTTCTTTCCTCCTTTCTTTCTCTTCAGATTATTGTTTTCTTCTTCTTTTCTCCTTTCCTCTTCCTATTGTTTCCTTCCCATCCTTATTTTTCTTATTCTTTTTTTCCTTCTCTCCCTCCTTTTCTTCCTCTCCTTTTCAGCTCTCGTTATTTTGTCCACCACTTTCCTTCTTTCTTTCCTCCTTTCCTTCCCTTCAGATTATTGTTTTCTTCTTCTTTTCTCCTTTCCTCCTCCTATTCTGTTTCCTTCCTATCCTGTTTTTTTTTTCATCTTTTCCTCCCTTATTTAATTTGCGTTTCTTTTTCCACCTCTTTGTTATCCTTTCCTTTTAGATTACCTCCTCCTCCTCCTCCTCCTCCTCCTCCTACTACTACTACTATTACTACTACTCCTTCTTCTCTGTGTGTATAGGAGGGAGTCTTATTTTTTTCTCTTTCTATATAACAAGTCCAAAAACACGTACTAATGATCGACTCGCTACAGAGGCTAAAGACATTATGAAGGAACAAGCCTTTTATTACCTTCAACAACAACAACAACAACAGTACAGTGTCTCCTCCTTTTCCTCTCTTTCTCCTCTTCCTCCTCCTCCTCTAATTCACTCCTTTCCTCTTTCCTTTCCTTCTACTCTCCTCGCCACTTCCCTTTAATGCTTTCCTGCCTTCCTCTCCTCTCCTCTGTCCACTAATCATGTTACTTCTCTTTCTCTTTTGCTTGCATTCATTCTTCGTTTTTTTTTAATTCTCTCTCTTGCTTCTTCTCTTTCTTCTCCTTCTTCACCTCCTCTTCCTATAACTTTCTTTCCCTCTCTATCTACCAGTTATTTCCCTTCCTCCTACTCCTCATTTTCATGTTAGCGGTACTTATCCCCTTCTTCTTCTTCTTCTTCTTCTTCTTCTTCTTCTTCTTCTTCTTCTTCTTCTTCTTCTTCTTTTACTTTTTCCTCTTTCTCCTCCTCCTCCTCCTCCTCTGTAGTTAACACGAAGCTTCATTAGTAGATCATCTCCTTATCTCTCTACAAGCATTAGATCTCCTCTTCCTCCTCATCCTCATCCTCTTCCTTCTCCTCCTTTTTGTTCTCCTTCTCTCTCCTTTTTCTCATCCTATATCATTTTTCTACATCAGTTTCCTATCTCAGTCACCCCCTTCCTTCTCTCTCCTACTCCTCTCTCTCTTACTATCCCTCCCTTCTTCCTCCTCTTCCTTTCCCTCCTCTTCCTCCTCCTCCTCCTCCTTTACTTATTTCTTGAAGGTCACTCTGGTCACCTGTCAAAGGCCTAGCTGTCAGGTGCGATGATCTAATTTACTTCAAGCCTAATTCTCTACCTGACCACTTTCTCTCTCTCTCTGTATCTATCTATTGTATTTGGGTTGTAAATTTGCTACTATAGTTTATTCATTTGTTGTTTTATTTATTGTTTGCTTTGAAGAGTTTTAGCTGAATAATTAGAGTTCGAATTCGTTCGGTCCATAAACATCATTTAATTTATTTGTTAACTGTGAACTCTCTCACTCTATCTATCTATCTATCTATCTATCTAATTGCTTATCCATCTATCTCTTTATGTATATCTATCTCTCTGTCTATCTACCTCTCTCTTTCTCCCTCTCTCGATTCATCTATCTATTTATCTATTGCTTTTTCACTCACTTCAATCTTCCCACTATTAATTTGATGACCCGCTGACTGCTGACCCCCTGCTGACCTGACCTCGTGACCTCCGCTGACCTTCGTTGACCTCCGCTGCCCCGTGCCGTACCTCGCAGCCTCCGCCGCCTTCCATCACGCCCTGATCCCACTAAAGTCAGTCCTGATGCTGACTCCGCCACCCTGACACTCACACACCCTCCTGACACCACCATCTGTCTCCCTCTAGCCGCTGACTCTCCTCCTCCTCCTCCTCCTCCTCCTCTTCTTCTTCTTCTTCTTCTTCTTCTTCTTCTTCTTTTTTTTTCTTCTTTTTCTTTTTCTTTTTCTTCGTCTTCTTGTTCTTCTTCTTCGTCTTCTTTTTCTTCTTTGTCTTCTTTTTCTTCGTCTTCGTCTTCGTCTTCTTCGTCTTCGTCTTCTTTTTCTTCGTCTTCGTCTTCTTTTTCTTCTTCTTCGTCTTCTTTTTCTTCGTCTTCTTTTTCTTCTTCTTCGTCTTCTTTTTCTTCGTCTTCGTCTTCTTTTTCTTCTTCTTCGTCTTCTTTTTCTTCGTCTTCGTCTTCTTTTTCTTCGTCTTCGTCTTCTTTTTCTTCGTCTTCTTTTTCTTCTTCTTCTTCTTTTTCTTCGTCTTCGTCTTCTTTTTCTTCGTCTTCGTCTTCTTTTTCTTCGTCTTCTTTTTCTTTGTCTTCTTTTTCTTCGTCTTCTTTTTCTCCGTCTTCTTTTTCTTCGTCTTCTTTTTCTTTGTCTTCTTTTTCTTTGTCTTCTTTTTCTTCGTTTTCTTTTTCTTTGTGTTCTTTTTCTTTGTGTTCTTTTTCTTCGTCTTCTTTTTCTTCGTCTTCTTTTTCTTCGTCATCTTTTTCTTCGTCTTCTTTTTCTTCGTCATCTTTTTCTTCGTCTTCTTTTTCTTCGTCTTCTTTTTCTTCGTCTTCTTCCTCCTCGTCTTTTTCGTCCTCTACGTCGTTAGTCCTACTCTTCTTTTTCTTCCTCCTCCTCCTGCTCTTCGTTTTCTTTCTCCTCCTCCTCCTCCTCCTCCTCGTTCTTCTCTTCTTCTTCGTCTTCTTCCTCCTCCTTCTCCTTTTCGTTTTATTTCTTCACATGTTCATCCTTCTTAGTATTCTTTTCCTCCTCCTCCTTCTCATCCTTATCCTGTTTTTTTCTGATTCTGTCCTTGTTGAATTCTCCTCCTCCTCCTCCTCCTCTTCTTCTTCTTTTTTTTCTTCTTCCTTCTGCTAGTTCGATTTTTTTTTTTATATTGGATCTTCCTGCTTCTCTTCTCACCCCCACCTTAGTCCTCTGTTATTGTGTTGTTGTTGTTTTCCTCTTTTCTTAGTCTTTATCGTATTAATTTTCTTCTTCATATGATTTTTCTTCGTGTTCGTTATCCTTTTTTCTCTTTTTCTTCTGTTTCTTTTCTTCTTCTTTCACCTCTTCCTCCTTCCTCTGTTCTCACGTATATTGTCCTTTTATTATTTTAGTTCGTTTTCTTTCTCCTCCTTTTTCCTCTTCTTACTTATGTCCACTGCTAGTTAATATAAGTAAACGCTGAAGAACAAAATATATGGAAGATGAATATAGAAGAGAAGGAATATAAAGAAAGCAACAGCAAATACAACGACATTTTTTTTTTTATAGTTGTTGTATTTCCTATTGTTTTCTTTATATTCCTTCTCTTCTCTATTCATCTTCCATATATTTTGTTCCTCAACGTTTACTTATATTTTCTTCCATTTTCTTCCATATCTTCCTCTTCCTCTTCCTCCTCCTCCTCCTCCTCCTTCTCTCTTCCATCTCGAGGCTTACTCTATATCAGCTCACTTCAGTTCGCCCACATTCTTTCTCTCCTTCTCCTTCCTCCCCATTGTCTGCCCTCTTGATATATTTCATCTTCTTTCTCTCTCTCTCTCTCTCTCTCTCTCTCTCTCTCTCTCTCTCTCTCTCACAGCCTCCTTCTCCTCCTCTTCCTCCTTCTCCTCCTATACCTCCTCCTTCCTTTACTCTCCATTTTGAAATTCCTTGCCCTTCTCCCATTCATCTTTATCATCCTTTTTGGTTGTTGTTGTTTTTATGATTTTATTTTTCATTTTTTCATATATATTTTCTACTACTTTCTTCATCTACTTTTTTTTAATATTTATCATCATTATCTTCTGGTTCTTCCGCTTTTCGTTATTAGTGTTGTTATTATTATTATTATTATTATTATTATTATTATTATTATTATTATTATTATTATTATTATTATTATTATTATTATTATTATTCCTTCTCTTTCTCATCCTCTCCCATTAACATCATTTCCACCTGCTCCTCTTCCTCCGCCTCCTCCTCTTGCGCCAACACCATTACTTCCTCCTCCTCCTCCTCCTCCTTCTCTTCCTCTTCTTCTTCCTCTTCTTCCTCCTCTTCTTCCTCCTCCTCCACACTTAAATAATCTCTATAACCATCACTTCTCCTCCTCCTCCTCCTCCTCCTCCTCCTCCTCCTCCTCCGCCTCCTCGTCCAACACCTGGCCGCCGTGTTTCACCTTCACTTTCCGTCCCTTAATCTTTCGCCATAACTCTCCTAACTCACTCTGCGCTAAACTTCGTAAGCTCAGCACGAAAACTTCAGCGCACTTAACCAACAAAAGGCGCCCCCGCACACGCACACACACACACACACACACACACACACACACACACACACACACCTGGAACTTCGCTCTCCTTATTGTTACGTAGAAAATTATATATAAAAAAATCAGGTAAAGTCAACGACGAAGTGAGCTTGTGTGACCTTTTTACGAAGAGAAGTTGCGTAGAGAAGCTGACGTGATGGATTAGTAAGAGCTGATGATGGTGTTTGAATACCTCTAATTTATATAGGACAGGTGTGAAAGGCAAGAGAAGAAGGTAAATAAACAAATAAAACACGCATTCGTTTTTTCCAATTTCATGATCATCTGCTTTTCCTTATAATATTTACTGTTTACTTTTTTTTACAGTAAAGGAAACAGCTCAAGGGCAAAAAAAGGAAACAATAATGAAAAAAAGCCCGCCACTCACTGCTCCTTTAAAAATAAAAAA
This sequence comes from Eriocheir sinensis, assembly GCF_024679095.1. Taxonomy (NCBI): domain Eukaryota; kingdom Metazoa; phylum Arthropoda; class Malacostraca; order Decapoda; family Varunidae; genus Eriocheir; species Eriocheir sinensis. The sequence continues at coordinate 8,799,988 of NC_066567.1, forward strand.
AAAGAGTTCAGAGGAGTGTCCGGAAGAGAGGTCAATTTCGGGAGGAGAGATGACCTGATACTCTCCTCTTGAATGCATTGATGGCGCAAACTAAGAGTAAACCAACATAGAAGTACACTTAAACCATACTAAAAAGAATAAGAATATAGCAAAAGACAAAAAAAGTAAAGCAAATAAGAGAGATACCATGAAACGCGGAAGTGAATGAAATGGGAATATAAAGAAGAAACAAAGTGCTCGCGATGAAGATTAGATTCTGTTTAAATAATGACATCGATAGGTCAGCAAACAGAAAGGGACATTACGTACCTGGAACAACACACCTGCAACACACCTGCAACACACCTGGCGAACCGGACACACAGATAGTAAATGATTCAGTGTTGCGGGATTTGGAAAAGGTTAATACGACGAGGCGAATACAAGCACAAAAAAAAAAAAAAACACAGATGAATTTAGACACGCGAATCAAACACGCAGCGAAGTTATCCAGTATTCGAACAACAAAATATATTACGATGAAACAAAGAAACGAATAAACGAACACACTGATGAAGTAAGAAGCATTTAGATAACAAAGTGGATTATGATGAAACAGAGAGACAGACACAGATGAATTAAGACGTGCAAATCAAGTAAATATTCAGATAATATTAAAGTATATTATGATGCAGCAAAGAGACAAGGAAAAAGACACATTGATGAATTAAGACGTGCGAGTCAAGTAAGCACTCAGATAACATTAAAGTATATTATGATGAAACAAAGAGAAAAGTTAGCACAAGTATAGATGAATTGAGAAAAGCAAATCAAACACGTATTCAAATAATTCAATATCGTGGAAAAATAAAACGAAAAAAGTATATTATGATGAACAAAATAAACACAGGTATGGTGTAATTTAACTCTTGATATTTCGAAAACATAATTAAATTGTTAGATCATTCAATATACCGCCATTTGTTTCATTAGTCAGATCACTTAATATTGCGGAAAGAGCAAAAAGGTGGAGCAAATAAGCACAGGAAAGGTTAAATTTACGTACAGACATTACGAAAACTATATCAATTTACAATGCCATTCAATTACCTGCCATCCAAACCTTTTAATATATTGCTAAATCATCCAATGCGTTGCCATATCATTCAGTATATCATAAAACAACAAAATATATGATGATGAAGCGAATAATCACATGTACGGTTTAATTTACGTACAGATATTATGAAAACTCTATTACTTTACAATGCTATTCAATTAACTAACAACCAAACCTTTTTAATATATTACTAAGTCCTCCAATGCGCTGCCAGATCATTCAGTATATCATAAAAAAACAAAGTATATAATGATGAAGGGAATAATCATATGTACGCTTTAATTTACGTACAGATATTATGAAAACGATTTATATTTGTCAATGAAAACGAGAAAATGACGGTGGAGAAATTAATGGGATAGTCAAACCATTCAGTCATCCAAAAATACCCACAAATATATCACGAAAAAGCGGATTAACATAAGTGGAGTTGAATTAGAGTAGAGATATTATGAGACCTACATTAATCTGCCCAAGAAAAATGCCGTTGATAAAAAAGAAATACTAAAATCCTTAAAAAATCCCAAAATACCCACAAATATATCATGATGAAGCGGATAAACATAAGTAAAGTTGAATTCAAGTAGTCGTGTAATAAGAGCAACATTAATCAGCCCAAGAAAAATGCCTTTGAAATAAAAGACTTAAATAACTCAATAATCGAAGTATTATAAAAATGTACCAAGTAGCGGGAAAAAAACATAAGTAGAGTTGACTTTAAGTAAAATTATCCTGCGAGCCACATTAATCAGTCCCAGAAAAATGCCAATGAAATAAAAGACTCAACTAAATCATTCAACACTCAAAAAGGTAACAAATATATATCATGCAGAAGCGAATAAGCACCATTAAAAAAAAGGTGAATTTTAGATGAAGCAATTTCGGACTTTTGACATCTCTGAAAATATAATGTAATAACTAACGCGGCCGGAAGTGGAGCAAAATGCGTTAATCTAATATTCCGGGAAGCGTAAAATTGTGACGCGGCGGCCGAGATAACGCAGTAAACACGCGAAGTAGCAATTACGGAATTTTAACGTCTCTGGCAGCGAAAAATTGGAAAATAATGTGAGTGAGATGGAAATAAAGTTACAGTGAATCAGAAATATATCATAACAAAGTAAACACCACATAAAGTTACATATTTTCAAAGAGTAGTCAGGGAACTGTAACGTCTCTGGCAGCGAAAAATTGGAAAATGATGCGAGTGAAATGAAAATAGTTACCGTAACTCAGAAATATATCATAACGAGGTAAATACCACATAAACAGTTACATATTCTCAAACAGTAATCAGGGAATTTTAACGTCTGTGGCATCGAAAAATAGGGAAATAAAGTGCTTGAGATTACTGACAAAACTAAATGATCTTGTACTTCAGGAAAATCAAGGCAAATAAACAAACACTGATATATGAATTTACAACCAGGAATCAGGGAATTTTAACGTCTGTGGCATCGAAAAATGGGGAAATAAAGCGCTTGAAATTATAGACAAAACTAAATGATCTCGTACTTCAGGAAAATCAAGGCAAATAAACAAACATTGATATACGAATTTAAAACCAGCAATCAGGGAATTTTAGCGTCTCTTACAACGAAAAATAGGAAAATATTAACAAGGCAAATAAACAATCATTGATATACAGATTTAAAACCAGGGATTAGGGAATGTTAACGTCTCTTACAACGAAAAGTAGGGAAATAGTGCGGGTAATATTAATAAGGCAAATAAACAAACATTGATGTACGAATTTAAAACCAGGAATCAGGGAATTTTAACGTCTCTTACATCGAAAAAATAATAAGAATAATGCGGGTAATATTAAAACAACAAAATTATATAAACTTTAGAGAAAAAAAATAGTTATTATGACGAGGCAAATAAACGTAAGGAATTATATATTTACAACCAGCAATGAGGTAATTTTAACTTATCTCGCAGCGAATAATAAGAAAATAGCGCGGGAAAAATTAAAACAACAAAATTAATGGTCTACTACTTCAGAAAAATAATAATAAAAAGGTATTATGGCAAGGCAACTAAGTGTGAACAATGATATATTTACAAAGAGTAATCAGGGAATTTTAACTTTTCTTCTAATGGGAAATAGTGAAATAACGTGTTTGAAATAAGGAAAGCAATATTAAATCAACTGATAATGCAGGAAAATAAAAAGATATATATTACGATGGAGGAAATAAAATAGAAAGAAAAGGAAATGAATCAGGGAATTTCAACTTCTCTCCCGATGACGATAGTGAAATAACGCGTTAGAAATAAGAAAAGCAATATTAAATCGATTGATAATTCAGGAAAATAAAATAAAAAATTATGACGGAGCAAATAAAATAGAAAGAACAGGAAATCTATCTTCCAGCAAAATGACAACTGAGACGATTGCAAATAATCAATCTTTTAAATCACATAATACTCCAGGAAATCAGAAATATATAATAACAAAGCGAGCAAAACATGAACGATTTTATATATTTACATCCAGCACTGAGGAAATTCATACATATATTCCAAACACAATAATGAATAAGGCGATTGAAATTAAAAACGAAATCACAAAATCTAATAATTCGGAAAAGTAAAAAAATATGTATCATAACAACGCGAATCAAACATGAATACTGATAGACATCCAAACAGCAATCAATATATTTATGCTCATAGCCCAACAAAACGAGGTGACTGAAATAATAAACGAAATCAAATCATCAAATATTCCGGAAAGTTCAGAAGTGTATTCTGACGAAACAAATAACACACACACACAAAAAAAAAAAACATTTACGAACATCAATCAGGAAAATTAAACTTCTCTGGCAGCGAAATATGATGAGTTACGCCACCTAAAAATAAATAAATAAATAAAAAAACAACAAATAAATCAACCAGTATCAAAGGAATGGCAAAAAATATTATATGACGAAGCGAATAAACAGCAATCAAGATAAATGAATTCGTAGCCATTATGAAACCTTCGCATATCTGTTGATTGTCAGAAATAACGTCAGAACTCTACGAAACATTAATAACAAACTCTGCAATTCACGGATAACGAAGTAAACATGAAATAACGTTAAAATTATCATAAGTCATTAACACAGGACGCAAAGGTGAATGATGAAGTAATGAATGTAAGCTTCATTGCCAACAACAACAACAACAACAACAACAACAACAACAACAACAACAACAACAACAACAACAACAACAACAACAACAATATCAACAACATCCGACACAAAACAATTAGCTACCCTCTGTGTGTGTGTGTGTGTGTGTGTGTGTGTGTGTGTGTGTGTGTGTGTGTGTGTGTGTGTGTGTGTGTGTTTTGTGTGTGTGTTCGTTTGTGCATTCATCTCTTCTCCCATATACACGGGAGCTTAGGTTCAAAGTAGCTGCCTTGTACAGGCCTACCGGCCTCTTGTAGACTCCTGCGTTCTTATGTTCTTATGTTCTTATGGCTGTGGTACGGTTGTGTCTGTCACTCCTCCGATGTTTCCCGTTTGTTCACTCACGACTCCTGACTTCCTTTCCTCCTACGCAAAAGGGAACCCAACACAAGCTTCCACGTAAACGGCAATACATTTTTTGATATAGTTATGGAGGCAGCTTTAGGTCACACACACAAAAATAATAATAAGAAATAAAAAAAAAATAAAAAAAAAATATACAACCAAAAATCCCTGTTATTGATGTTTCTCCAAATAGTAAATAGTAAAAGTAGTCGAAAGAGGGTTAGGATTATTTGAAAAAAAAAATTGAAAAGATATAAGCAATTGAACCGTTTCTGAACAAGGCTGTGAGAGGAAGAGCTAAAAGGAATCCAAACACACAAACACACACACAAAAAAAGGAGCAAATCAACCATTTTCAAACACGACTGTAATGAAAGAACTAAAAGGAATCTATCATAAGGAGAGAAAAAAACAGAAGAATTTGAACCCTTTCCAAACAAGACAATAAAGAAGAGGAACTAAAAGAAAACAAAGCACTCAAAACAGACAAAACACACACACACACACACACACACACACACACAACCCCCCCCACCCCCTACCCCCACCCAGACATCAAACTCAAACACATTCGCCACTTTCCCAAAACACGGCTCTTTAGCACCAAACATAAAAGGGAAGGGAAACAAAGGAAGCAACAAAAACACCCATAAATACATACACTACAGACACACACGGACGATAAAAACACGGACTGACACGAGCGGATGCGAATAACATTACACGGGTGAGTTGCCGGGGTCATTTTCGTGTTTTTTTTTCTTTACCTGAGAACAAAGAGAAGCAATGATTGGTGGATGAGAGTATTATGCATGCACCTGAGAGAGAGAGAGAGAGAGAGAGAGAGAGAGAGAGAGAGAGAGAGAGAGAGAGAGAGAGAGAGAGAGAGAGAGAGAGAGAGAGAGAGAGAGAGAGAGAGAGAGAGAGAGAGAGAGAGAGAGAGAGGAGAGAGAGAGAGAGAGAGAGAGAGAGAGAGAGAGAGAGAGAGAGAGAGAGAGAGAGAGAGAGAGAGAGAGAGAGAGAAGGAAAGGAAGGTAGAAACTAAGAATGAGACAGGTGAGAGGGAGACGGGAAAGGAGGGAGAGTAAAGAAACGAGAGGGAGAGAGAGTGAGGACAGGGAGGAAGAGGGATGGAAGGGAAGCTAAAAAACGAGTGAAAGGGAGAAGGAAGGGAGGGAGAGGAATTTCAAGACAGAGAGAAGAGAGAAGATTGAAAAGGGGAAACAGAAGAGGGAGGTAGATAAAGGAAGGGAAAAGAAAAGGATGATAGGAGGATAAAAGATAGGCGGAAGAATAGAAAACGGGAATGAAAATGGAGATAAAAGAGAGGAGGAAGAATGGGAAAGGAGTTAAGAAAGGTAGATGGAGAGAAAAAAAGAAAAAAAAAGGTAGGATAAGAAGAATTAGAAAGGAAAAGTGGAATGTGATAGATTAAAGAAAATAAAGGAGATAGAAAAAAGAGAAAAGTAGAGAGAAAAAGAAGGATAAATAAAAAGGGAAAGTAAAGAAAGAGGAGAAGAAGGAAAGAGGGAGAAAAGTAGATGGAGGAAAAAGTGTAGAAGAGGAAGGTATGAGAGGTTAGGAGGAAAAGGAGGAGGAGGAGGGAAGAGAAGTGTGTGGAGGGAGTAGGAGGAGGGAGGAAAGTGGAGAGGTGAGAGAAAGGGGGGGAGGGGGGAGGAGGTGCAGGTGAGGTACAAGCACATTAAGGAAATATACTTGTGTGTGTGTGTGTGTGTGTGTGTGTGTGTGTGTGTGTGTGTGTGTGTGTGTGTGTGTGTGTGTGTGTGTGTGTGTGCAGTAATATTCCTCCCTCTACATCTTGCTGTTGTTTGTGGTTATACTCTCTCTCTCTCTCTCTCTCTCTCTCTCTCTCTCTCTCACACACACACACACACACACACACACACACACACACACACACACACACACACACACACACACACACACACACACACACACACTTCCACTTTTTCACCACCTTTTTCCATCAGTTCCTCTCTCTCTCTCTCTCTCTCTCTCTCTCTCTCTCTCTCTCTCTCTCTCTCTCTCTCTCTCTACAAAAGGGAAATTGGATAGCTGTCAAATGTCACTGAGGGAAAAATCTTGTGAAATCTCAAACTCAAGATGCTGGAGGCTGTATCAGAGGTCTTGAGGGGAAGGAGGAGAGAGGGAGGAGGTGAGGAAAGAGGTCAGAGAAAGAATAGCAGGTCTGGGAGAGGGGAGTGACGGTAAAGAAGATAGGTAAGGTGTGAAGATGGGAAGGAAGGAGTGAAACGTATTGGGTAGAAAGATATGGAAGATGGGTAAGGTGACAAACTTTCGACCTAAAATCTGTCTCCTGGGCCCAATAACTAGATTCATTGATATTTATCGGTATAATTCTCGATGTTAGTTGGCAATAGTTAGACGTTAAAAACCGGTAAATACTATGCTGTGAGTACGATAACCAGACAACGATGATAGAAGAAAGAGAAAAGCAAAGAGTAAGAAGAGAAGGATGATTAAGAAGGGAGAGTAAAGAAAGACAAGAAGAAGGAAAGGAAGAAAAGTAGATGGAGAAATAAGTGTAGAAGAGGAAGGGATGAGAAGTTAAGAAGAAGAAAAGGAGGAGGAGGAGGAAAGAGAAGTGCATGGAGGGAGAAGGAGGGAGGAAAGTGGAGAGGTGTGAAGATAGGAAGGCCGGAGTGAAAAGTAGATGGGGAAAGAAGTGGAGAAGAGGATGGGATGAGAAGTTAAGAAGAAGAAGAAAAGGAGGAGGAGGAGGAAAGAGAAGTGCATGGAGGGAGAAGGAGGGAGGAAGATGGAGAGGTGTGAAGATAGGGAGGCCGAAGTGAAAGCTATGGGGTAGAAGAAAGAAAGAAGTATGGAGGGAGAAGGAGGGAGGAAAGTGGAGAGGTGTGAAGATAGGGACGGCCTGAGTGAAAGCTATGGGGGTAGAAGGAAGTATGGGGTAGAAGGAGTATGAAGTATGGAGCTATGGGGTAGAAGGGAGTATAGGGGTAGAAGGAGGTATGGGGTAGAAGAAAGAAAGGAATATAGAGGGAGAAGGAGGGAGGAAAGTGGAGAGATGTGAAGATAGGGAGGCCGGTGTGACAGCTATGGGGTAAAAGAATATAGACAAATAGCTAAAACGGTGGGGATGGCAGAGTGTCCAGCGTGCAGGTGTGGTGAGTCCGGGGATCGAGGTCCAAATCCCACCGATGGGCGCTGACAATTTTCAACTATTGCCGAGTGGCGGAAGATTACCCACATGCTGCCCGGATCTCCAACCAAACCTAACTTCAGCGACTTCAGTCAATAGGAGCACCAGGGGGCAGCATGGGCCAAGCAGGAGTTATATACCACGGCAGCCACTATAAATTAAATTCGCCTGCGGCACTACCGGACAGGGGTCGTTCAAGAGGCCCATCAAGACAGCTTACCGGCGCTTCAGGCAGTATGAAAAAATAGAGTACGGGTCAGCAAAACCAGGCAATGAAGGGTAAGAAGGTATGAAAATAAAGATAGAGTTAGAGTTATTGAGCTGAAAAATAGGAATAAAGACAAATAGAAAATGGAAGTACTTAAGGTAACCCTGACCCCATTTTCCCTTAGTTTTAGAGTAGCCCCCCTTAAACCTCATCCCCGGCAACCCTAACCCCATTTTCTTTCAGTACCTCTTCCATTAAACCATTGTTCTTCTCTCTATTCACATCCCCTAACTTAAAACAAAATACTAACTCTTATTTATTTATCTCAAGAATAAGTAAATGTATATGTTTTAATTTTAAGGTAGCCCCCCCACCGCCCCCCCCCCCGGCAGATAGACAAGGATAAAAGAGGGTTGGGTCAGAAAAGGGAAAATGTGTGAAAAAAAGAAGGGAGTGTGAACGTTATGGGGCAGAAAAATAGAAATGAAACTAGACAGAAAACGTGACAGCTTTATTGGGAAAGAGATTAAGGGAATAAAAGTGTGTTGAAGGTACGCGTCAAAAGATACAGATACACCAAAATAAATACCAAAAATAAAAATAAAAAGAAGCAACACATAAAAGGTGAGTAAAAGAAAAATGGAAATAACAGTAAATACAGACAGTGAAAGCTATAAATGGGAAAGAGATAAACGGAATAATGGTGATTTAAAGGTATTTGTCAAAAGATAGATACAAAAAAATACAAAAAAATATACAAAACATAAAATATGAATAAAAGAAGAATAGAGATGAACGCAGATAGAAAAAGAGAGAAATTGTTAAGAAAAAGAATAAGGGAATAACAATGTCTTCAAGGTAAAAGTCTAAAAAGGCAGGCAAAAAAAATACAAAAAAATATACAAAACAGAAAAGTTGAATAAAAGAAATATGGAAATAACAGAAATTACAAACCGTGAAAGCTATATTGGGAAGGAGATTTAGGGAATAAGAGTGTATTAAAGTTATTAGTCAAAAGATAGATACACAAAAAAATACAAAAAAAAAATACAAAACAGAGAAGACGAATAGAAGAAAAATATAAGTAAAAGAAAATCCAAAACCGTGAAAGCTATATTGGGAAGGACATTAAGGTGATAAAAGTGTATTAAAGGTATTAGTCAAAAGATGGATACACAAAAAATACAAAAACAGATACAAAACAGAAAAGTTGAATAAAAGAAAAATGGAAATAAAAGAAAATCCAAACCGTGATAGCAATATTAGGAAGGAGATGAAGAAACTAAGAGTGTATTAAAGGTATTAGTCAAAAGATAGATACACAAAAAATACAAAAACAGATACAAAACAGAAAAGATGAATAAAAGAAAAACATAAATAACAGAAAGTACAAACCGTGAAAGCTATATTAGGCAGGAGATTAAGGTGATAAGAGTGTATTAAAGGTATTAGTCAGAAGACAGATACACAAAAAATACAAAAAAATATACAAAACATAAAAGATGAATAAAAGAAGATTAGAGATGAACGCAGATAGAGAAAAAGAGAAGGTAAGTAAGAGAGAGATAAAGGGAATAACAATGTCTTCAAGGTAAAAGTCGAAAAATACAGGCAAAAAAATACAAAACGATACAAAACAGAAAAAATGAATATATTAAAAATAAATATAAAAGAAAATACAAACCGTGAAAGCTATATTAGGAAGGAGATAAAGGTGATAAGAGTGTATTAAAGGTATTAGTCAAAAGATAGATACAAAAAAAAATACAAAAAGATACAAAACAGAAAAGATGAATATAAGGAAAATAAAAATAAAAGAAAATACAACACGTGAAAGCTATATTGGGAAAGAGATAAAGGGAATAGGAGCGTATTAAAGGTATTAGACATAAGATCCAGCCACCAAAGATACTGAAAAGATACGAGACATGGAAAAGATGAAAGAAGAAAAGGGCAACTGAATAAACAAGAACATTATTGGGAGAAAGATTAACGAAAGAAGTGTTGATGATTAAAAGTAAAGAGATACAAAGAGATACAAAAATGATACAAAAAGATACAAGACATAGGAAAGATAAGAGAAGATAAGAGCAATTGAATAAACGAGAACATTATTGGGAGAAAGATTAACGAAAGAAGTGTTGATGATTAAAAGTAAAGAGATACAAAGAGATACAAAAATGATACAAAAAGATACAAGACATAGGAAAGATGAAAGAAGATAAGAGCCATTGAATAAACGAGAACATTATTGGGAGAGAGATTAACGAAAGAAGTGTTGATGGTTAAAAGTAAAGAAATACAAAGAGATACAAAAATGATACAAAAAGATACAAGACATAGGAAAGATAAGAGAAAATAAGAGCAATTGAATAAACGAGAACATTACTGGGAAAGAGATTAACGAAAGAAGTGTTGATGGATAAAAGTAAAGAGATACAAAGAGATACTAAAATGATACAAGACATGGAAAAGATGAAAGAAAATAAGAGCCATTGAATAAACGAGAACATTATTGGGAGAAAGATTAACGAAAGAAGTGTTGATGATTAAAAGTAAAGAGATACAAAGAGATACAAAAATGATACAAAAAGATACAAGACATAGGAAAGATAAAAGAAGATAAGGGCAATTGAATAAACGAGAACATTACTGGGAAAGAGATTAACGAAAGAAGTGTTGATGGATAAAAGTAAAGAGATACAAAGAGATACAAAACAGAAAAAATAAAAGAAAATACGGGCCATTGAATACACGAGAACATTATTGGAAAGACATAAAGAAAAAGAAGGTAAAGGTGGTGGAGGAAAAAAATGTTACAGATGAAGACTAATGAGTGTATAAAAAGAAGATACGTTACCAGCTACAAAAAAAAAATAAAAGAAAAAAATACTTGGAATACACATGACCATTGCTGGAAAAGAAGAGATAAAAGAGAGATATTGGTTAGAGAAATTAGGTTACAGAGAGAAGCTAAGAGCATGTGTATGTAGGAGTGAGTTAGGGAAAGTTATGAAAGTAGAAAAATATAGGCCTACACGGAAAAGGCGAAAGTATTAAAGGGGAAATATATGTAAATAGATACAGAGCATAAAATAAGGTAAAAAAAAAAACAGCAACACTTTGATGGGAAAAAAAAACAGAAAAAACAGAAAAACGATTGTATAAAAAACGAAAAAAATATGAAAACTGCAAAAAAGAAAACCACGAGAGATAGAAAAAAAGTTAAAAGGACAAGAAAAACGAATAGAAAAAAATATCAAAACTTTAATGTGCAGAAAATAAGAAGAAAAACGATGGTATAAAAAAATAGGAAAACAGCAAAATAAGAAAACCACAAAAAAGGAGAAAATAAATATAGAGGACGAACGAGAAAGAAAGAAAACAACGAAAAATAATGAAAGTAGAGAGGACGAACAAGCAAAAAAATATTGGGTAGGTCAGAGATATGGGGAAATAGATGAGGGGTCAGGAGGAGCAAAAAGTTAATGAAGAAGTACCTAATAAATAACGTTTGGGTAAAAAAAATTATGGATGAGGGAAATGAAGGAGTAAGGAAAGGGGAAAAAAACGTTGACCATGATGGAGTAAAAAAAGGATGGATAGCTTTTTCATGTCTCTCTCTATCATTATGGAAGCGAAGGAACCGAAAGGAATCATGAGTATGTGAAGGAATAGACAAGATAAAAAAAAATGTTACCAATAGAATCCTGAATTAAAAAAAAAGACAAAAAACAAAATAGAATAAAAAGTGGATTAAAGTGAGTTAGACAATTTCAACAACAACAACAACAACAACAACAACGAAATAAAAAAAACAAGACCAAGACAACCTATTTCTATCTTTTGTGTTTCTTTATATATTTGTTTTATTTCATATTTCCTAAAACTTACAATGTTATATGTCTGTTTGTATCTCCGTTTGTGTTTGTTTGTCTCTTTTTGGGTCTGTTTGTGTAAGTTCATCTATCTGTTTCTCCTGCTCTTCCTCTCTCTCACTCGCTTTCTTTCTTTCTTTCTTTTTCTTTCTTTCTTTGTCTGCCTGTCTTTCTTTTTGTGTCATTCTTTCTGTTTTCAATTTCTTCTCTCTCTCTCTCTCTGCAGGGTACTATTATCCTTACAGTATTATTTCCATCCTCTAATTTTCTTTCTTTTCTGTCTTAGTTTCTTCTTATTTTAAAGTTTCATTGTTTTGGCCCGTGTTTTATTCTCTCTCTCTCTCTCTCTCTCTCTCTCTCTTGGTGGCGTGGTCATTTTTTACCCTCGTCGCCTGTTCCTCAGCGTTCATGAGGAGGAAACGGGATTATGATGATGATGGAGACGAGGAGGAGGAGGAGGAGGAGGAGGAGGAGGAGGAGGAGGAGGAGGAGGAGGAGGGGCACAAAAACGATGCATGATTGATAAAAAGTTCGAAAAGGGCACACACACACACACACACACTCTAATCTCTATCATCACTCTCTCTCTCTCTCTCTCTCTCTCTCTCGCAAATTGGCTCTTAGGTCGCATTTCCGATACCCAAGAAGGAGATTAACACCTCTAATGCGTTATGGCTTATGGTGGGAGCCCCAATTATGGCACTATCTTGCCCCCTGGTGCAATATTTTTTCTTTTTTTTCTTCTATTCTTTTTCTGGATAGTGTTGAAAAAGAGAGGAGAGAAAGAGACAGAGAGAAACACAAAAAAACATATACTCTCTCTCTCTCTCTCTCTCTCTCTCTCTGTAGTTGAAAGTGGGGAAGAGAAAGTTAGAGAGAAACGCAAACACACACACTCTCTCTACTACTACTACGAAAACCGATAGATACGTAAACTGCGCCCGAAGAAAAGGAAGATGTAGTGCAACGATACATTAGCAACGCGCACAAAGGCATTACCGTGTGTGCGTGTGCGTGTGCGTGTGTGTGTGTGTGCGCGCGTGTGTGTGTGTGTGTGTGTGTGTGTGTGTGCCGGTAAAAGGCTTCGGTAAGTACGTTGCTTATGCAGGAGTGAGCGCTAATCCGCCAGTTTTCCAGTCGCTCCATCTCGGGCCTTTAGTTCCGACGCCAATAATGCAACACAAGCGGTCAATTTTCTAGCAGCACTCAGGATGGAACACCGAGGATAAAGGTGGACGTTGTAAAAGAGTAAAACAACTTCGTTCATTAACAAATACATCGCAAAAGAAAATCATCAAAAGTTGCATTCGACAATTTTAGCAATACTCAACTTGCAACATCGAGGATAGAGATTGACGTAGTAAAAGAGTGAAACAACTTCGTTCATTAACAAATACATCACAAAAGAAAATCATGAGCAGTTCCATTCGACAATTTTAGCAACACTCAACTTGCAACATCGAAGATAGAGATGGATGTTGTAAAATAGTAAAACAACTTCGTTCATTAACAAATAAATCACAAAAGAAAATCATCAAAAGTTGCATTCGACAATTTTAGCAATACTCAACTTGCAACACCGAGGATAGAGATGGACGCAGTGGCAGAGTAATACAACTTCATATATATGGCTATACGTCGCAACACAAAATTATCGACAGTTACATCGAATACAATCGTTCAGTTTTTCAGCAACACTCAGGATGCAACACCGAGGATAGAGATGAACGCAGTGAAAGAGTAACACAACTTCATAAATTAGCAAATACATCGGAAAACAAAAATATCATCTACAGTTACAAGAGTTTAGGATTTTCAGCAACACTCAGCTTGCAACACAAAAAATAGAAAACAACACAACAAAAGAGAACAACAGTATCCATATGCCAGAACACATATCCTCCCGAAATTGACCCCTCTTTCGGCCACCTCTTTGGATAATTTTTAGGAGCAGCGAGGAGCGGGCTTTTTTTTGTTATTGTTTCCTTTTTTTGTGCCCTTGAGCTGTCTCCTTTGTTGTAAAAAAAAGAAAGAAAAAACGACGCAAAACAAAATCACCAACAGTTACATTCGAGCACAACAGATTAATAAAAAAAACGACGCAAAATAAAATCATCAACAATTACATTCGAACACAACAGATTAATATATTTTTTAGCAGCACTCAGCTTGGATGCAATACTAAAACACACAACACGATTTCAGCACAACTCACTAACCTTGCAACTTGACGGTAAAAGATAGCTTGAACTCGAAACATAAACACAAATTCAGGACGACACAAGAGGCAGAACTACAATATCGCAATGCAACACAAATACGATACAACACACTGGCCTTACAACACGAGAAACACAAACAAACGAACACCTAAAACATTAAAACAAACACAAAAATATAATTCAACACACGGCCTTTGCAACACTAAGAAAGAAAAACAAATTGAACACGTAAAACAATGCAACACTTCACTTGACTGCAACACAAAACACAGGAACCCAAATCCAACACACAACAAATCACGCAATACTACAAGCAAGCAACCGCAGAAATACAAACTAACACAACAGGTTTTTCTTTTTTTCTCCGCAACACAGACATGAAATACAGAAAAAAACACAAATCTGGTTTCTCACTCCCTTTGGCTTCCTTCAACTTTAACTTTTTCACGCGGGGAAGAAAAACAAGACATAACAAAAAGTAACATCTCCGGAATTATGGTTTTCTGTGTGTGTTTCTGTGTTTCCTAGGTTTTCTATGTTTTCCGTTTTCTCTTTGTTGTCCGGTGTTTTACTGTATCTTTAAATATTTTCCTTTGTTTTTCGAAGTGTTTTTTCAAGTCCTCGATATTTTCCTAATGTTTTGCTTATGTTTTCCTCTTTTCTCTTATTTTCCTATCTTTCCCAATGTTTGTTTTTATTTTATTCAGTTTCGTTATATATTTTCATGTAATCTATATTTTCCTTAAGTTTTCCCATGTTCTCTTTTGTTTTCAGTTATTTTCCTATCTTTTCCCAATCTTTGTTTTTACTTTATTTTGTATCGTTAATTATTTTCCTGTTTTTCAATGTGTCTTTTTTCATGTTATTTATATTTTCCTTATTTTTTTTTATTTCCTTTTCAGTTTTCAGATATTTTCCTATTTTTCCCAATGTTTGTTTTTACTTTATTCTGTATCGTTAATCATTTTCCTGTTTTTCAAAGTGTCTTTTCATTTCATTTATATTTTCCTTATGTTTTCTTATTATCTTTTATGTTTTCAGGTATTTTCCTATTTTCCCAGTGTTTGTTTTTATGTTATCTTGTATCGTTAAATATTTTCCTATCTTTTTCAATGTGTCTTTTCATGTTATCTATATTTTCCTTATGTTTTCTTATGTTCTCTAATGTTTTCACATATTTTCCTTCTTTTCCTTTTGTTTCTTTTTAAGTTATTTATAGTTTCTGTATGCTGTCCTGTGTTTTCTTAATGTTTCCAATAATTTTTTTTTTCTCATTGTTTTCCTAGAGTTATCAGTATTTTTCGTATGCTATTTTATGTTTTCTTATTTTCTCTATTATTTTTTTCATGCTTCTCAATATTTTTATAAGTTTTGTCTATGGTTTTCTTATGTTGTCCGATGCTGTCTCACGTTATTTGTGATTTTCCTGTATGCAAGAATGTGTAAGAAAGATCATTAAAGAAAAAGAACAAGAAAAGAAACACTAATACAAACAGACGCAACACATCAGATGAACATTCACTAGAGACGCGAATGAAAGAAAAGAAAGAAAAATTAGGAAAAGAATAAGAGAAGACATTGTGCATTCTTATTCCTCTTCCTCTTTCTCCTTCTCCTCCTCTTCCTCCTATCCAAGAAGAAACAAAACAAAAGCCAAGTAAAATTAAAGAGGAAAAATACGTTGCATATTTCTTTTCCTCCTCTTCCTCTTCCTCTTCCTCCCTCTCTTCCCATCCTCTTCTCTTCCTCCTAATCAAGAAGAAACAAAACAAAAGCAAAACTAAAGAGGAAAAAATACGTTGCGTATTTATTGTTCTCATCTTCCCCTTCCTCTTCCTCCCTCTCTTCCCTTCCTCTTCTCTTCCTCCTATTCGAGAAGAAACAAGATAAAAAGTATATTTAAAGAGGAAAAATACGATGCATACCTCTCTTCCTCCTCCTCCTCCTCCTCCTCCTCCTCCTCCTTCTCCTCTTAGTCTACACCGCCTACTCATCCTGGTACATCCCAAATCCTCTTATGTATCTTCCTTCCTTCCTCCCTCCTCCTCCTCCTCCTCCTCCTCCTTCTCCTCCTGCAGTAAATCAGGTAAAGTCCCGCCCCTCATAATAGTCTTTTTCGGAGCGCAGGTGAGCAGCGGTCCATTAGAGGCGAAAATCCCATTAGGCGACGCACAGGTATCGCCAGGTGTTGCACGGCCCATCAGCTGTGTGATGGGAGGAGGTGATGGGATAGGGGGTGCTGGGAAGGGGGGGTGAGAGGGGTAAGAAGGAGGGAAGGGGCGGGTGAAGAAAGAGGTGGTGGAGAAGGGGTGATACGGTTATAGAATTGGGGTGATGGGTAGGGTGATGGGAAGGGGGGATGGGAAAGGGGGTGCTGGGTAGGAGTGAAGGGGGAAAGGAGGGTGAGGAAAGAGGTGGTGAAGAAGTGGTGATACGGTTATAGAATTGGGGTGATGGGTAAGTGATGGAAAGTAGTAATGGGAAGAGGTGATGGGAGTAGGGATGCTGGAAAAGGGGAAGGGAGAAAGGGGGAAAGAGGGGTGAGGAAAGAGGTGGAGAAGAATGGGTGATACGGTTACAGAATTGGGGTGATGGGTTGGTGATGGGAAGGGGTGATGGGAAGAGGGATGCTGGGAAAGGGGAAGGGGGGAAAGGGGGAAAGGGGGGTGAGGAAAGAGGTGGTGAATAAGGGGTGATACAATTATAGAATTTGGGTGATGGGTAAGTTATGGGAAGGGGTGATGGGAAGAGGTGATGGGAAGAGGGATGCTGGGAAGGAGTGAGGGGGGAAAGGGGGGTGAGGAAGGAGGTGGAGAAGAAGGGGTGATACGGTTATAGAATTGGGGTGATGGGTAGGTGATGGGAAGGGGGGATGGGAAGGGGTGCGATGTGGGAAGGGGAAGGGGGTTTGTGTAAGGGAATATGTGGTGTTAAAATGAAATAATGGGTAATGTGATGGGAAAAACGATGGGAAGAGATGATGGGAAGGTGATGGGAAGGGGAGGGAAGGAGTGAGGGATGATGGGTAGGAGAAAGAAGGTGAGGGAGAGGAGGAGGGGGGGTTAGGGAAGGGGATAGGAGGTGATAAGATGAAATAATGGGAAATGATGGGAAGGGGATGGGAAGGGATGATGGGAATGGGTGTGATGGGGAAGAGGAGGGAAGGTGTGATGGGAATGTGTGGTTCAGGAGGGGGTGAGAAGGTTAAATAATGGTGGATGATGTGGTAGTGATGGGAAATCCGTGATGGGAAAAGGGTGATGGGATGAAGGAGGAAATAATCAGTGATGGGAAGATTTAAGGGAGGTGAAACGATGGGAGGAAGCAAAGGGAGATGATGGGAAAGTTAGGAGGGAAGGGGAGGGAAGGGGTTAAACCAGTGATGGGGTATTTGGGTGATGTGATGAAGGGAGTGAATACCAAGTGATGGGAAGATTGAAGAGAGTATACGAAGGGAGAAAACAGGGGAAGAGATGGGAAAATAAAGAAGGAAGGGGAGGGAAGGGGTCAAGCCAGTGATGGGATGAAGGGAGAAAATACCGAGTGAAGGGGAGATTGAATGGAGGGGAAACGATGGGAGGAAACAAGGGGAAATGATGGCCAGGTTAGGAGGGTAATGGTGATGGGCAACAGTAAAGGGTGAGGGAAAATGAGGGGGATGATGGGCACGGTTAATGAAGGGGAGATTGTGGAGGGTACTGATGGGAGATGAGGAAGGGGAGGATGATGGGAATTAGAAGAGGGGAGAGGGAGAAAGAGGAATGAAAGGAAGGGAAAAAAGAGAAAGGAAAAGAGGAGAGAGGCGAAGAGAGTGTATAGAATGATGGGAAAGAGTGATGGGAAAACTATTGGATTGAGATTGATGGGGTGGAAAGAAAAAAAAGAAACAGTTATCTAAGGAGGGAAAAGAAAGGGGAAAGGAGAAGAAACAGAGGAAGAAGAAAGGAAAGGGAAGCGAAAAAGAAGAAAAGAAACGAAACTGAAAGGAAAAAAACTGAAAAATGAGACGGATATCGAAGAGGAAGGAGGTGAAAGAAGGAAGAGGGAGGGAAATAGAAAATAAAAGGAGATAAAATAGAGGATAGAGAGTGAAAGAAAAAAGAGAAGAGAATTAATGAAGATGTGAAACTGAAGATAAAAATAAAGAATAAGAAGGAAATATTATACAAAAAAAGGAAAAAAAGGAAAGAATTGGGAGAGGAGAAAAGAATGGAGAGAAAAAAGGAAAAGGAAAGAAGGAATAAAGAGAGAAAGTGACATAAATGAGAGCGAGCGAGAGAGAGAGAGAGAGAGAGAGAGAGAGAGAGAGAGAGAGAGAGAGAGAGAGAGAGAGAGAGAGAGAGAGAGAGAGAGAGAGAGAGAGAGAGAATAGGAGGAGGAGAAGGAGGAGGAAAGGAGGAGGAGGAGGAGGAGGAGGAGGAGAGAGAAATTGATGTGTGTTATATTGCGGACGTTCTGTATTGGAGAGAGAGAGAGAGAGAGAGAGAGAGTTACCTAAATCTCAATCGACGCTACACAAAATCCCGTCAACACCTCTCTCTCTCTCTCTCTCTCTCTCTCAGCCTCCTGGGTAACTTAAATCTTCATCAAATTTCCCGTAGATTTTTAGATACGTAATAATAATAGTAGTAGTAGTAGTAGTAGTAGTAGTAGTAGTAGTAGTAGTAGTAGTAGTAGAACGATTGACCAGACCAAACCATAAAAATACAACAAACACAACATCAATAAAGAAAATAAAAGCGAGAAGAAAAAAAAACAATAGACAAAACAAAAACGGTGAAAAAAAACACAAATACTAAAATAAGAAAAACATAAAAACAATAAAATAATAAAATAACAAAAAAAAACAAGGGTAAAAGTAACAGCCCCAATAAAAACAACAACAACAAGAGCATGAACAGGAGCAACAGCAGTAGTAGCAGGTGTCGGCAGTAACGGTAGCAGCAGAGGCAGTAGCACCAGCAGTAAGAGCAGCAGTAAAGATTTAAATGAACACGCTTCCTGAGCAACACTAACTCCCCTTCTCCCTTTTACCCCCTACCAACCCCCTCCCCCATCGACCTACACCCCTATCTCTTACCTACTCCCCCTTCCCTAACCTAACCCTCTCCCACCCTACCCACTACCCACCTTACATATGTACCTATACCAGATTCCCTTCGCTACCCACCTCTCCCCCTCCCCCTTCCACCCCAACCCCTCCTTACCTATCACCCTCCCTAACTACGTACCTATACTCCCTTCCCTTACCTACCCACCTCCCACACCCCCTCCCCCTTCCATTCCAACCCCCCTTACCCATCACCCACCTTACCTACGGACCTATACCCCCTCCACCCCTTCCCTTATCTACCCACCTGCTGCACCCCAAGACTCGACCCCACTTCCCTCCTTCCCCTTAACCCACCTACCCCTTCACAGCCTACATCCCCTCCCTATCCTACCTACCTATCCTGTCCTCCTTTGAGAGTAACGAACGTAAGTTATTAAGCTGTGCAGTTTGGTAAATGTGTGTATGTATGTATATGTGTATGCATGTGTGAATGTATGTGTGTATTGCTGTACGTGTGACTAGGTGTATGTGTGTATATTTTTGTATGTATGTATATTTTTGGGTATATATTTTAGACGTGAATTTAAAGGGATGTATAGAATGATAGATAAAGATAGGCACATAAAAAAGATAAGTTTGATTGATAGATAAAAAGGTACATGCATAAATGGATAGATAGATGGATAGATAGTGAGTTAAAAAGAATGACCGATGGATGAATAGCTAGATAGATGGAAAGGGAGTGAATGCAAAACCCCGAACGAGAAACCAAATGAAAAACGTGATGGAAAAACGCGAAAAACAACAACAAAACAGAAAACAGAAATAGGAAGACAAAAAATAAAACACCAAAAAAAATAACAAAACCAAATCACAGCACGAGGATGAAACAAAGCATCACACAGGACACTAACAAACCTAAAAAGAAAAAAAAGAGACGAAAAAAAGCGAGAAAAAACAAAACAAAAAATAATAGGAAAAATAAACAAACACACACACACACACACACACTCACACGCACACACACACACACACACACACACACACACACACACACACACACACACCCTCCCCCCCCTCACACCCACACCGTAACAGAATAATTCCAAGAGGCTAACATCGGATTCCAATAAGCTAGATATTCCCAGATTCCTATTCTTAGCGGGCGGCATAAAGTGTGGGTGAAATTTGATATCGAAAGCCTCCCTCCCTGCCGCAGAGTTAAGGCCTATTGCTGCCTAAACCTACCCGCCCCGATGATACCAGGTGAGGAAGAGAACAGGTGACGATGAGAGGGTGTGGAAGACGAGGAGGAGGAGGAGGAGAAAGTGAAAAAAAAAGTATAGCGAAAGAAAAGCAATATAGAGAAACTGATAACGAGGAAATATAAAAAGAGGAAGAGCGGAGGAAGGGCAAGACTCAGAGAAGAAAGGAGGAGGAGAAGGAAACGGAGGAAAAAGTTGATGCAGAAGAATAGCGAAAAATAGATAACAATAACAAGATAATAAAAAAGAGAAGGAAGAGGAACGAAGAGGAGGAGGAAGAGGAGGAAAGAAAAAACGATACAGAAAAAGTCGCAGAAATAGAAACAGATTATATGAACACTATGAAAGAGAAGGAGAAAGAGCAAGAGAAGGAGAAAAAAGAGGAGTAAAAAGAGAAGAACAAGGAACAGAGGACAAAGTAAATGAAGAAGAGGGAAAAACATAACAAAATAGTCAGAAAAAGAATAATGAAATAGAAGAGAAAGAGAAAGACTAGAAGAATAAAAGAGAATGAGCAAGAGAAGTGGAAGGGAGACAAAGAGATAAGCGGATAAATTAGTCACGAGTTAAATAAAGAATGAAGTGATGGAAATGATGGGAAGATAATCTGAATGTGTGTGCGTGTGTGCGTGCGTGTGTGTGTGTGTGTGTGTGTGTGTGTGTGTGTGTGTGTGTGTGTGTGTGTGTGTGTGTGTGTGTGTGTGTGTGTGTGTGTGTGTGTGTGCGCGAGGTGATAAATGAGGTACAAAAAGGTGATACGCGTGAAAGATGAGCCGGGAACCATAAATCGCTCTAACAGGTAAGCTCCAAACACCTGTACTGAGCTTTTTTCCCCTTTTTTTGCTCTCCAGCGCGCGAACAGAAAATATCGAGAGCCAGTCAATCTATAATTCACGGCTATTAACTATTTTTTTTCTAATCTATATATGAGCTTCCTTCACCTGGTTTTCCTTAGTGTTTTGGGTTATATTTGAGAGAGCGAGTCGATCCATAATTCACGGCTATTAACTCGTTTTTTTTTCTAATTAATTCATGAGTTTCCTTTACCTGATTTTCCTTAATCTTTTGGGTTATATTTGAGAGAGTGAGTCAATCCATAATTCATGACTATTAATACTCTTCTTTTCTAATCAATTTATGAGCTTCCTTTACCAGGTTTTCTTTAATGTTTTGGGTTATATTTGATCATCTCGTTTTGCTTTCTTTTTTTATGGATAATTTATTAGTTATTCGAATTTATATGAGTATTTTTTTTTTTTAGTCTTAATAATGTTTATCTTCTTTACCTGATTTTCGTTATTTTGTGAATTTTTTAATCAGCTTTTTTATTTAACTGTTTATGTATAATTCGTAATGGTATTCGAGTTTATGAGAGTAAATTTTCTTGTCTTAATAATGTATGTTTCATCTACCTTTATTTTCCTTTTTGTCTAATATTTAATCATCAAATTTTTTTCTGCTATTGTTTTATGCATAATTCGTAATGTTATTCTAAATTATAAGAGTATCTTTTTTTCAGTCTCAATAGTGTATGTTTCCACGTGATTATCTCATCTTCTTTTTCTTTTGTTTAATGTTTGATAGTCTGCTTTTTTTTATTGTTTTATGCATCATTCGTACGCTATTTGAATTAATGGGAGTAAATCTTTCTTCATTCTTGATAATGTACGTTTCCTTTACCTCATTTTCATTTCTTTTCTTTTTTGGTTTAATGTTTGTCTCATTTTTCCATTTTATTGTTTTTTACGGCAAGGGAGTCAGTTCAAGGGCAAGGAAAGAAAAACAACAGCAATATACAAGGCCTCTAAACGCTATTCCGATGAAAGAAAAAGGACGGAAAGCCATAATTCGTAACGTTATATAAATCAACGAGGTAAGTTATCGTGAATCTCAATAATATACACACAGGGAGCAGTAAGTAGCGGGCTTTTTTTTCATTACTTTTCTTTTATGCCCTTGAACTCTCTCCTCTCTGTAAAAAAAAAAAATGTTTCCGCTTTAGCCGTCCAGTTTTTTTTTTTTTTTTTTTTTACCTAATATTAATTCTCTTATTTTCTCTCTTTATGCTTCAGATAACGTTCTTTAATATAAAAGGAAATGTTTCCTTTTATCATCGAAATATGTTATCCCTTCACCACTTGTTTTCTAGTTCTACTTTTTTATCTGTTATTTATTCCCTTATTTTCTCCCTTTATGCATGATAGATAACGTTCTTTAACCCGTCCGCTGCGATTGGCACGGATTTGGCTTTCACTGGTAGCCTGGTAACTTATAATCCCAGGTCTTTCTCTGCCTCTGTGGTGGATAGTGGAGTGTTTCCCTTGTGGTATTGGTGTGCTGGATATCCCCTCTCAAGGTGCATGACTTTACATTTTTCTTCATTGAATTGTAGCAGCCACTTTTTGCTCCGCTCCTGTAGCTTGGTGATGTCTTCTTGTAGGAAATCCGCAGTCAAGGGGTTCATATACATGCAAATGTTTTCTTTTATCCTCTTAATGTATGTTCTCCCTTCACATGCTCCGTTTTTTTCCTATCTCTTCACTACTTCAGTTTTCTAATTCTACTTCTTTATCTATTATTTATTATCTTATTTTCTCCCTTTATGCATGACATATAATGTTCTTTAATATGCAAGGAAATGTTTTCTTTTATCCTCTTAATATATGTTCTAACTTCACATGCTCCGTTTTTTTCCTATCCCTTCACTACTTCAGTTTTCTAATTCTACTTTTTAATCTATTATTCATCCTCTTATTTTCTCCCTTTATGCATGATAGATAACGTTCTTTAATATACAAACAAATGTTTTCTTTTATCCTCTTAATATACGTTCTCCCTTCACATGCTCCGTTTTCCAGTCTAATATATATCATCATATATTATTAACACACTTTATATTATTTCCTCGTATGATATTAATAATGACGCTCTTTAGTCAGGAAAGCGCTTGTTCTCTTTTATCTCTTTAATTCATGTAATCTATTTCATACACTCGCGAATGTAAGTCTTCACGGGATAAACACAAACACGTGCAAACACATACACACACGCACACACACACACACACACACACACACACACACACACACACACACACACACACACACACACACACTACCCTGTCCTCCCCTCCACATACACGGGAACACACACACATATACAAAGACACACACTCCCATCCTCTCCGCACACATACTTTCTCATCGCTTCCGAGCACACACACTTACACTTCCACACACACACACACACACACACACACACACACGCATACATACACACATACACACATACCCTTACCCCTCCCAACCCTTTCTCCCTCTCTCCCCCAACACACAAGGAGCACACGCGAGAAAAATACCTCCTTTTGGCAAACTTTTTATCATCTGTTTAATGCACGGCTCCTGAACCTCTGAGTCCCGGAGACGAGGAGGCGGAAAAAAAGCCCCGGAAAAAGGGTCCATTTATGCCGCGCCTTTGAGCAGCTAGGAGCGGAGGGAACAAGAGAGCGGAGGATCGATTTCCGAAGATTTGGGTTTAGCGGTGAGGCGGCGGAGAGGGTGGTAGTGGTGGTGTGTGTGGGGGGGGTGGGGGGGGTGGGGGGGGGACAGATAAAGGTACGTAAAGGAGTCAAAGGTATGGAAAAATGGGAGGAAAATAAGTGAAAGAGCAAAGGACGAAAGGACGAAGATGAAGAAAGATGAAAGAACGAAGAAAACCAAGAAAAGCAGAACAGTAACATACATAAGAAGAAGAAGAAAATGGAAGGTACAGAAAAAAGATGAAGAAAGTAAGTAAAGGAAGAAGAAAAAGAGGAAGAAAAAGAGGAGAAGCAATAACATCAATGACGGACCACAAAAAAAATTATCAACAGAAAAAAAAAGGCAAGGATATAAAGGACAGACACAAGAACAATAAAACAAAATAAATGAAAGTACAGAAAAAAGAAGGAGAAGAAAAAAAGTAAAATGTAGGGCAGCAAGAACGTCAATAACAAATACAAAAACAAAAGCAAGGAAAGAAAAAGATGGAAACTAAAGGAACAGATGAACGACAAGGTAGATTAAGAGGAAAATGAGGAAAAGGAAGAGGAGGAAAAATGAGAAGAGGAAAAGGAGAAAATGGCTGTGGGTCTGACTTTAAATGGGTAAGATAGACAGATAGATAGAGAGAGAGAGAGAGAGAGAGAGAGAGATTCATATTCCCTCCCAGTGCATATCAATTTCAATACTGAATCCTCTCATTTTTTCCTCTTCTTCCTCTTCTCATCAGTATTCCACTCCCATCCTCTTCCCTTTATCCACTCCTCTTCTCTTTCCTTCTCTCTCACTCCCCGTTTCGCTTCCCTGTTCCCTGCTTCGCCCTGTACTGACCTTCTTTACTCTCGCTCGTTTTTTGTTTTTTTTTGCTCTATTCTTTGTTTTTTTTTCTCGTTTTTATAGGTGTGTGTGTGTGTGTGTGTGTGTGTGTGTGTGTGTGTGTGTGTGTGTGTGTGTGTGTGTGTGTGTGTGTGTGTGTGTGTGTGTGTGTGTGTGTGTGTGTGTCGGAATAAGCAGTCAACAACATTTAAAATCCTTTTATATATGCTTCTTCTCCTCCTCCTCCTCCTCCTCCTTTTATTTTTGCTATCATATTCGTTCTTGCTTTTAATGCGCTTTTGATGTCATTCTCCAATTAACATAATCAATAATAATAATAAAAATAGTTAGAAAATATCCATATCTATTATTATTATTATTATTATTATTATTATTATTATTATTATTATTATTATTATTATTATTATTATTATTATCGTTATCATTTTCACTTTTCCTCCCAACCCTTTCTTTCTCCTTCTCCTCCTCCTCCTCTTCTTCCTCCTCCTCCTCCTCCTCCTCCTCCTCCAAACACCAGCTGCCTCTACACATATTTCTTGCTTTCCAGTGACTGCTTCTTACCCTCCTACTCTCTCTCTCTCTCTCTCTCTCTCTCTCTCTCTCTCTCTCTCTCTCTCTCTCTCTCTCTCTCTCTCTAGCATTATTAATTTGTCCAGTTTTCGTCAAATTAATTTCCGCCCTCTCTCTCTCTCTCTCTCTCTCTCTCTCTCTCTCTCTCTCTCTCTCTCTCTCTCTCTCTCTCTCTCTCTCTCTCTCTCTCTCTCTCTTTTTGTTCATTAATTTATGTCTTTTTATTTCTTCTTCGTCCGTTTTTTTCTCCTATTCTCTTCTTCTTAATCATCCTTCATTTCCTCCTCCTCCTCCTCCTCCTCTTTATTACTCTTCTTTTTGTCGTTTAATATTCATCATCAAACTTTTATTCTTCATAGTATTTTAATTTTTCTCTTCCTCCTCCTCCTCCTCTTCCTCCTCTATTAAATTCACCTCGTTTTCTTCCTCCTTATCCTCGTTCGTCTCACATTCCTTCCGTCTTCTTTTTTTCATTCTCTTTTGTTCTTCTTCTTCTTCTTGTTCTTGTTTTCGTTTTTCCTCCTGTTCTTGTTCTTGCTCTCCTCCTTGTACTCCTTTTCCACTGCTGTTTCTCTTCTCCTTTCTACTCTCTCTCTCTCTCTCTCTCTCTCTCTCTCTCTCTCTCTCTCTCTCTCTCTCTCTCTCTCACCTAGCCATAATTCTCCTCCTCACCTTGACCCTTTTTTCTTCTTCTTCTTCTTCTTTTTCTTCCTCCTCCTCCTCCTCCTCCTCCTCCTCTTCTTAGTAAGCCACCACAATAAGAAAGGACAGGTGTTCGAGGCATCCAACCAGGTAGACGTCACTCTCAGTACTCCTGCTAATTACTGCACACCTGGGAACACACACACACACACACACACACACACACACACACACACACACACACACACACACACATATTATTTCCTTCTTTCCTTTCCCCCTTTCCTTCCTCTCCCTTCTCTCCCTTATCCCTCCTTTTCTCTCTCCACTCCCTCTTCACACCCCATGCATCCCCCAACCCCCAACCTCCCCCCCACACACACCAAAGACTACTCTCAACCACTTGAAAGAAAACAGAAGAACACAATTTAATGTTTTATTCGCTGGGTTCAAAGGGGGTACTGAACTAAATCGTGTGGCCCTGCACCTGGGGGAGGAGACCAGGGGGACGGACGACTGGGGGGCTGGGGGGTAAGGGGGCTTGTTCTTTGATGTCCGGGGTCCCCAAAGCGAGAGAGAAAGCGACTACGATTTAAAAGGGAAAGTGGACTGAGTAGATTTGTAAGGAGTCAGAAGAAACATTAGTCGTGGGGGTGGCTGTTTTTTTTCTTGTTTGTTTGTTTTTGACCTTGTTTTGTTTGGGTGTTTTTTTTAATGAATTTGTTTAGTGTTGTTTATGGGAGTTGTTGTTTTATCCGTTTTTTTTTTTTTTTGTTCTGTTTGTTTTTAATTTCACTGCTACCTTTTGTTTTTTTGTCTAAATGTTCATTTGAAAATCTTAAGTTTGTCTCTTCATTCGTGTGTCTGTTTGTGTTACCTACCTGTCATTTGTTTGTCGTGTGTGTGTGTGTGTGTGTGTGTGTGTGTATGTGTGTGTGTGTGTGTGTGTGTGTGTGTGTGTGTGTGTGTGTGTGTGTGTGTGTGATGTGTTCTCACGGCTTTTCACACCTGTCGGATGTTTACCTGACGCTCTTAACAACAACAACAACAACAACAACAGGAAGCAGCGCCCCGCCCTCACAATAAACAACAACAACAACAACATAGAAGAGAAATATGTTTGTCGTTTATTTTGTTAGATTACATGAGGACTCTGAAGCGCAATCTTTTCTTTTTTTCTTTTTTTCTTTTCTTTTGTCTATATTCGTGTTTTTTTCGTATATGTTATTTTTTGCTTTATTTGCTTTTATTCTCCTCCTTCAATACAACTTTCCTTTCTTCCTCCTCCTCTTTTTTTCTTTTCTTTTGTCTATATTCGTGTTTTATTCGTATTTGTTATTTTTTTTATTTACTTTTTTTCTCCTTCTTCAATATAACTTTTCCTTTCTTCCTCAATAAGGCCTCGGAAAATCTATACTGTATCCTTTTTTCGTGGGGCAATTCTTTCTATTATAGTATTTTTTATTCCTTTGTCTTCCTCTCTTCCTCTTTCTCAGCCTCCTCTCTTTCTTCTCTTCTTATTTTTTTTTTCCGTTTTATCTGTCTTTCTCTTCTTCCTCCTCTTCCCCCTTCCTTAACATTTCTCTTTTTTTATCTGTATTATTTTCTATATTGATTTTTGTTCTTCCTTTTACATTATTTATCCATCCAATTCTTCCTTCTTTCTTTCCTTCTTTATTTTTCTTTTTTCTTCCTGTTTAGTTTCTCTTAAAAATCTGCTCTTCCACTACGCATCATTTTCCTCCTCCTCCTCTTCAATGAGTAAGTACGTAATGGAGGGTCGAAGTGAGTCGGATGAGTACTTGTTGAACACTAAGGACTCTCTCTCTCTCTCTCTCTCTCTCTCTCTCTCTCTCTCTCTCTCTCTCTCTCTCTCTCTCTCTCTCTCTCTCTCTCTCTCATACAAAGAAGCAGGGTACAGAAAAACATGTATGACAGGACGGCGAGGAGGAGGAGGAGGAGGAGGA
The DNA here is from genome assembly GCF_024679095.1 of Eriocheir sinensis. Lineage (NCBI taxonomy): Eukaryota > Metazoa > Arthropoda > Malacostraca > Decapoda > Varunidae > Eriocheir > Eriocheir sinensis. The sequence continues at coordinate 8,828,003 of NC_066567.1, forward strand.
GGGAGGAGATGAAAAGGAGGGCAGAGAAAGTAGAAAATGAGAAAAGGCTGAGAAAAGGCAGAGCAGAAAGCGAAAAGGCAAACGACATCCTAAATAGAAAAGAAAAAAAAGGAGAAAAAGAAAAAAAAAATTGATGGATGAGAGAAGGAAAAAACGAAAAAGAAGAAGAGAAGGAGGAGGAAGAAGAGAAGGAATGGGTGACAGAGAAAGAGGAAGAAACAGACGAAGGGAATGTAAGCAAGAGAAATTAAAGAAAAATAAGAGAAATGTAAATGAGAGACACGAAAAGAATACAAATGAGAGGTAGAGGAGAGGAGGTAAAGGAGAATGTAAAATAAAGACAAGAGGAAAGGATAAACGAGAGAGAGAGAGAGAGGATAAAGGAGATTACGGTAAAGGGAGGGAGAAGGAAAGAGAAAAAAAAGAGAGGAAAAATGAAGAAACTAGAAACATTTGAACAGGTAATAAAGGAAAGGAGCAAAAGGAGGGAAAAAGAGAGAGGGAGAGGGAGAGAGAGAAAGGAAAGGAGGTTAAGGGAGTGAGAAAGAGGGAGAGGGAGGGAGAGGGAGAGAGAAAGAGAGAGAAAGGACTTTGATGTGTGCTAAGACCTTTGAAACAACAGCCAAGAAAAGGGACAAGAGAGAGAGAGAGAGAGAGAGAGAGAGAGAGAGAGAGAGAGAGAGTAGAAAAAAGTTTGTTCATTCATTAAATAAACTTGACAGAATAAAAAAAATGCGTTGAATTGCGCCTTGACGTTAATTTCCTCTTGAGAAATGTGTTTTTAATGTGTGTGTGTGTGTGTGTGTGTGTGTGTGTGTGTGTGTGTGTGTGTGTGTGTGTGTGTGTGTGTGTGTGTGTGTGTGTGTGTGTGTGTGTGTGCTCGCGCGTGTGTAATTATATAAGAGGAACAAATTGGATCAGGTGACACAATTACCAGATAAAAAAAATGGAAAAAGGAGAGATGAAAAAATTAACACGTGGCTGAAATAATGAAAAAGAACAGACAACCAACAAAGAAAAAGGAAAATTCACCAATCCGAAAAAGGAAAAAGGAAAAAGGAAAATTCACTAATCCAAGAAAGGAAAAAGGAAAAAGGAAAATTCACCAATCCAAAAAAGGAAAAAGGAAAAAGGAAAATACAACGAATCAGAAAAAAAAATGATAGAAAACAACGTAAAAAAATATGTAACGCATCATGAACAAAAGACGAAGAAAAGTATACAAAAAAATCAACAAAAAATAGAAATAAATTAAGTTCAAACACAAATAAACTAATCTGGACGGATCATAAAAACTGTTAAAAAAAGAAAATTAAGTTAGGAATGTAAATAAGAAAAGATAACTGAGAATATCCAGAAATAATTTATAGATAGATAGATAGATAGATAGATAGACAAAATGTACCCTCGAATTTCCGGCATCTCGGATCTGTTTCCGAATCAAAGAAACGTATCTGGAAATATATTCGTATGCTAAAAATAAGTGGAAATTGACACCTCGTTATCTCTCTCTCTCTCTCTCTCTCTTAAGCCTGCCAATTTCCACTTCTCCCACCTTTTCCTCCTCTATGCTTTCCTTCCACTTCTCTCCACTCATACTATTTTCTCCTCCTCCTCCTCCTCCTCCTCCTCCTCCTCCTCCTCCTCCTCCTCCTCCTCCTCCTCCTCCTCTTCTCTTCCCCTTTATTCCATTCTCTTTTTCTTCTTATACTATTTCTGGTTCCTTTCTTCTTCCTCTTCTTCTTCTTCTTCTTCTTTTTCTTCTTCTTCTTCTTCTTCCTTTGATTACATACCTCGCTATCCTCAAACCCACACCTCTTTTATTTTTATTTTTTTCTTCCTTTTCCCGATAATCCTTTTCCTCCATCATTATAGTACTCTCCTCCTCCTCCTCCTCCTCCTCCTCCTCCTCCTCCTCCTCCTGATCGATAGCCTCCCACCTCAAATGGGTTCGAGCTCTGGGTCAGCTGTTTCCCGAAGCATTTTTGCCAACCCTGTTTTGCCGCGTTAGGGTGAAACAGGTGGAGCAGGAGGAGGAGGAGGAGGAGGAGGAGGAGGTGATATGTCTTCCTTTTTCCCATGACCCTCAATAACATTCTCTACAACAACAACAACAACAACAACACTACCACGCCCTCCTCCTCCTCCTTCTCTTCCATTTTTCCTTCTACCTTCTTCCTCTTCTTCTTCTTCTTCTTCTTCTTCTTCTTCTTCCTCTTTCTTCTTCTTCTTCCTCTTTCTTCTTCTTCTTCCTCTTTCTTCTTCTTCTTCTTCTTCTTCTTCTTCTTCTTCTTCTTCTTCTTCTTCTTCTTCTTCTTCTTCTTCTTCTTCTTCTTCTTCTTCTACTTCTTCTTCTTCTTTTTCTCTTCCTCTTATTCATGTGTTTGGGTGCTCGGCAAACTGGCTGGCTGACCGGCTGCAAAGTTTGTGATATGCCTCCAGCACCTTAGTTCGAAGCCCGCCACTCCCTTACACCTCCCCCCACCTCTTCATCTCCACCCTCCACTTCTCACAGCACTGACACTTTACTATCTGCTTAAATGTCTTCCTCCTCCTCCTCCTCTTCCATCTTTTTCTTCTCTTCCTCCTCATCCCAATTTTCCTTTTTTTTCTTTTTTTTCTTCATTTCTTCTTTTTCTTCTTTAACTTTCCTCCTCCTCCTCCTCCTCCTCCTACTCCAATTCATCCCGCACCTTCAATCCTCTCTTACACCTGCCCAAACGAACCGCCTCCTCCTTCTTCTCCTCCTCCTCCTCCTCCTCCTCCTCCTCCTCCTCCTCCTCCTCCTCCTCCTCCTCCTCCTCCTCCTCCTCTTCGCCGGCCACTAATGAGCCGGCACAAAGTTTATTCGTGTTTGTATTTAACAGGATTTTTATTAAACGCATCAAAGGCGAGTCTCCGGAGCCGAGGAGAGGAAAGCAAAGTCACGCGGGAGGCTTTTGATGGGCCCACACGCCTCTGATGATGGTGATGATGGTGATGATGGTGGTGGTGGGTCTTGTGATGTTGAGGTTCTTGCTTGCTTGGCTCGTTTGGTTTTTTAGGTTTGTGACTCTCTTTCCTTTTCCTTGTTGCTCTTGCTTATCTTGCTCCTAAGGGTTCTACTGACTTGTTTATCTTGCTCCTAAAGGTTCTACTGGTCTTGCTTATCTTGCTCCTAAAGGTTCTACTGGTCTTGTTTATCTTGCTCCTAAGGGTTCTACTGATTTGTTTATCTTGCTCCTAAAGGTTCTACTGCTCTTGTTTATCTTGCTCCTAAGGGTTCTACTGGTCTTGCTTATCTTGCTCCTAAAGGTTCTACTGCTCTTGTTTATCTTGCTCCTAAAGGTTCTACTGGTCTTGCTTATCTTGCTCCGAAAGGTTCTACTGCTGTTGTTTATCTTGCTCCTACTGGTTCTTCCTCTCTTCGTTTTCTCTTCCTTTTTTTTCTGCAATACTTCCTTCCTTTCCTTCAGATTACTCCTCATCTTCTTTGTTCTTTCTCTTCCTTTCTTCCTTGCTCCTCTTTCTTTATCTACGTAGACTTATTTTCTTTCTTTGTCTTACTTCTTTCGTCCTCTTCTTTATTTATTCATCCTCCTTTTCTTCCTTCGTGTTTTTTTTTGTCTTTCTTTCTTCTTTCTCTTAAGTCCTTCTTTCTCTTTCTTCTTTCATTTCTCGTCTTTCTTCCTTCCTCTTCTTCCTACTTACCTTCCTTCTTTCCTTCCTTCCTTCCTTCCTTCATCCTTCTCTCTCTTTCTTTATCTACAATTTCTACTGGTTCTGCTTCCACTACCACCACCACCACCACCTTCCATAAACAGTACTCCAGCAGCTGTGTAACGGGCTACCGGGGGGCGTTTAAAGAGCGTTGATTAAGACTTCAGCTTCCTTAAGGCAAATATATTCGTAGCCTATATGTACAAGAAGCGTCGTAGCGAGAGCGACTCCGTTGTGTGTCAGTCTGACTCTCGTGAAGGAGTGACGAGTTACAGGTTGGAAAATAATTGTTACAATTGGTCACGTACGTCAAGGTGACCTCCACGCACTATGAAATGCGATGTATACAAAACTGAGACGCTAACAACTGACGGACGACATTCCTATAAGGTGGCGTGATCTATCTGTCGTTGTTTTTTTCCATTGACAATTGTATGCCTTATTCGTGGTGATATTAAATACTAATACTAATACATTGATATCCTACTAAAACAGCTGCCATCCATCACCAGCCCCCATCACCTCCAACACCATCACCTGCATCACCGTTTAAAACACCATCACAAACACAGTCTTCATCACCGTACGCTCATCACCTTTATCATCACCACACACACACACACACACACACACACACACACACCTGGCTTTGGCTTTTCAATTTTCCCCAAACGCCTTCCTCTTTTTCCTCCTCCTCCTCCTCCTCCTCTTCTTGCTCTCTGCTTGCTCTCATTCCACGCCTCGTCTCCTCGCAAGCTCATTCTCCTTATCAAAGTATTTCCTCCTCCTCCTCCTCCTCAGGCCGCCTAAGCACACCTTCCATCCAGGTAAACGGCTTTCTCGCGCCTAAATTAAAGGTCTATTATTGTTTCCTAATGGGCGGGCAGGTGAGCGTCTCGGGGCCAGGTGTGGACAGGTAAGAGGCGTTTGATTCTCCCGCACCTGAGTTTTCATGCTTCTGGATTCTGTGTGTGTGTGTGTGTGTGTGTGTGTGTGTGTGTGTGTTTGTGGTTCTGTGTGTGGGGGTGAGAGGGGGAGGGTTAGTGTGTGTGTGGGGTGGGTGGGTTGTGTTTCTGGGTAGGTTTGTGTTTGTGTTCTGGCGCAGGTGAGTGTTTATAGTGGCGCCATCTTGCATTGGCTCATGCTGACCCCAGAACTCGTTCTTGATTCGCTTGGACGGCTTCCTCTAGAGTTTGATGGGTGGTCTTCAGGACAGCATGTGGGTAGTTTGCCACTCGGTGACTGAAAACGTCGTCCATCACGCGGTGAATGTTGGCCCAGTACGCTACCACTTTCTCCTCTCTCTCTCTCTCTCTCTCTCTCCTCTCTCTCTCTCTCTCTCTCTCTCTCTCTCTCTCTCTCTCTCTCTCTCTCTCTCTCTCTCTCTCTCTCTCTCTCTCTCTCTCTCTCTCTCTCTCTCTCTCTCTCTCTCTCTCTCTCTCTCTCTCTCTATCTTTCTTCTTTCCTCTGTCTCTCTTCTCTCTTAGTCTCCTAATCTCTCCTTTTCACTTATCTCTTGCAAACGTAATAGAAAAAAATGGAAGAGAGGGAAAAAAAGGTCGGTATGTGTGTGTTTGTTAGTAGAGATAACAAAGACGTTGATCGATGCGTAAATAATGAAAATATAAAAAGGAAAAAGGAAAAAATAAAAAGCGTTGATTTGGTATTAAACTGGAGTGGAAAAAATGACCTAAATATGGGGATAAAAGATTTTGAGTTGTCGATCCTCTTACGTATAGAAAAAAAAACTATGATTTGTGTTGTGTTGATCCAGCGGTATTAAAAAGACGAGGTATTTGTACGTGATTTTCTACCAATATAACAAAAAAGTGCATGTACCTTGGAAATTCTGATAATCACCTTTGAAATATATGCAAATTGTTGATGTTAGAGAATAATGAACTAAATACGTCAGAAATCGAAAAAGTGGTGGAAATACTATAATGGAAAAAATAATAAGACGAAGAATTGATTAAGGACCAGGAAGCAAACACGATAAAAAATATAAATACGTCAGAATTCGAAGAGGTGGTGGAAATAATATAATGAAAAAAATAGAAAGACGAAAAATTGATTTTGGACCGGGAAGCAAACAGGATAAAAAGTATAAATGCCTTGGAAAATCTGAGCCACTCTTGAACTCGATGCAATTTGTCAACGTTAGATCAAAAAATGACTTTGATGTGTCGTGAATCGGAAAGGCAATGAAAACACTTGATATATATAAAAAAAAAAATATATGATTTGTGACCAGGAAACGAACAAAAAAAGGGTATATTTGCTTTAGAAATTCTGATGGTTGTTGACATTAGAAAAATAAATGACTTTGATGAGTCGTGAATCGGAAAGGCAATGAAAATACTTGATATATATAAAAATAAAAGTGATTTGTGCCCAGGAAGCAAAAAAACAAACAAAAAAAACACATTCCTTCGAGTTAGAAATAGAAAAAAAGACTTTGAAGTGTCTTGAATCGAAAAGGCAATGAAAATACTTGATTTGAAAAAAAAAAAAAGTGATTTATGCCCAGGAAGCAAAAAAAAAAAAAAAAAAAAAAAAAAAAATGCCTTCGAGTTTCTGATAGTCAACATTAGAAAGAGAAATAATGACTTTGATGTGTCGTGAATCGGAAACTTAATGAAAATACTGAATATGCAAAATAATAAAGTGACTTGTGACCAGGAAGCAAAACAAAAAATAAAAAAATAAATTAAATGCCTTCGAATTTCTGATAGTCAACATTAGATAGAGAAATAATGACTTTGATGTGTCCTGAATCGGACAGGTGATGAAAAACACTTTATCTAAAAAAACAAACAGCTGATTTGTGACCTGGAAGCACTGCAAGCCTCCACGAACCGATGACAGACTGCGAAAAAAGTGATAAAAAAATAAAACTCTAATTCGAAATAAAAGAAAAAACATGCGCCGTGGAGTTGACATGACAAAACACCATAAAAATGAGCATAAACTGTGATCGTTACGCCTAAGCGTGGAGAGATTGACAAAAAAATGGTGATAAAAAATAACGCTGTGCTTGTTTACATGAAGTGACGTCACAGGGAGAGATAAAACGGAGGGGAAAAAAGTAAAAAAATGGAAATATGGAAAAATATGGAGAAAAAGAAAAAAATAATGTGAGAATATGAAAAAGATGATAGGGAAAAATACGTGAAGTGACATATGGAGAAAATAGAAAAAAAAATAATGTGGAGAGAAAGAAAAAAAGATAAAATGGGAAAGAATGGGAAAATGGAAACATATGAAAGAAAAGGGAAAACAAAAATGGAAAATATATGGAAAAAGAAGTAGAAAAATGGAAATGATAAAACAGGAAAAATAACAGAATGGAAGAACAAAGGAAAAAAATAACATGGAAAATAATGAAAAAAAGTAGGAATACGAAATAAAAGCAAATAAAAAAAAAAAAACATGGAACACTTAAAATTTCATCCAGACGGGAATATATCAAGATTTGTGCTCATGAGAGAGAGAGAGTGTGTGTGTGTGTGTGTGTGGGTGTGTGTGGGTGTGTGAGTGTGTGTGTGTGTGTGTGTGTGTGTGTGTGTGTGCGCGCGCGGGCGTCTGTGTGGGTGTGACGAGTTCCGAAAATCATGGATGAAAACTCAAAAAGAAACAAATACTTCAGACTAATTGGCGGAAAATAATTATTAATGCGCCTAAAGTGATTACGGAAAGAACTGTATACGAGTGACCGGTGGTTCGGGAAAATGTCACTAGTTATGTGTGAGAGATGAACGGACAGCATTACATTTGCCTGAATAAATACGCGTAATAAAAAACGATTATAGTAAATTGATAATGATAAGAACGTTAATTTAAAGATGAAAGAAAAGATAGGAAATAAATATGTTACTCTTTCTGTTTAATGGATGAACGAGAACGATTACATTTGCCGAATTAAAAATAAGTGATAAAATAATTATGATAAGAACGCAAATTTAAAGCTGAAAGATAATAAATAAATAATGTTAATTTTTTCTATTTTAAAGGATGAACGAGAACGATTACATTTGCCTGATTAAGTAAAAGTAATAACAATAAAATAATAATGATAACACTAAAACAAAAAGAAAATCACGAGGAAATAATAAAAAAAAATAACGTTGCTTGTTCTGATTAAAAGAAGCTCGGAAACCAATACATTTGCCTGCCTTGATATGAGTATAATAAATATCGCAAAATTAATAATGATAATAACACTAATCTGAAGCTGAAAGTAAAAATCAAGAGGAAATAAAAATAAAATGTTACTTGTTCTGTTTAAAATACGAACGAAAATCACAACGTTTGCCTGATTAAAATGAGAAGAGGAGGGGAGGGGAGGGGAGAGAGTGGGAATAAGAGGGGAGAGGGAGGAGTAGGTGAGAGGGATAGGAGAGGGAGTGAGTGGGGAGTAAAGGGGGTTAGAGGGGAGAAGGAGGGTGGCGTGAGGGTAAGTTTGAGACGGGGATGAGAAGGGTCAGAGAGGGGAGAGAGAGGAGTAGGTGAGAGTGATAGGAGAGGGAGTGAGAGGGGAGTAAAGGATGTTAGAGGGGAGTGGGAGGGTGGAGTGAGAGGGGAGTAAAGGGGGTTAAAGGGGAGTGGGAGGGTGGAGTGAGAGGGGAGTAAAGGGGGTTAAAGGGGAGTGGGAGGGTGGAGTGAGAGGGGAGTAAAGGGGGTTAAAGGGGAGTGGGAGGGTGGAGTGAGAGGGGAGTAAAGGATGTTAAAGGGGAGTGGGAGGGTGGAGTGAGAGGGGAGTAAAGGGGTTAAAGGGAGTGGGAGGGTGGAGTGAGAGGGGAGTAAAGGGGGTTAAAGGGGAGTGGGAGGGTGGAGTGAGAGGGGAGTAAAGGGGGTTAAAGGGGAGTGGGAGGGTGGAGTGCAAGTAAGTTTGAGAAGGGGATGAGAAGGGTCAGAGAGGGGAGAGTGGGAGGAAAGAGAGTAATAATAATAATAATAATAATAATAATAATAATAATCAATAATCTAAGGCAAAACAAAACAAAAGAGGAAATAAAACAATAAATAAATGTTTCTAGTGATCAAAGAAGGTCTGAGTTCAATTATACTTAACGCAGGAAAAAATAAAGAGATCTCTGATGATAACAAAACAATACAAAAAAATAACAAAAGTGAGCCAGCTTGTCAAAATTCAAAGATATATAAAAAAATGAAAAGATAAAAATAGAAAAAAAAAATCTGTAAAAGATGATACAAAAAAGTCCCTAGAAAAAAATATATCGTGATGAAAAAGAAAATTGTACCTAAATGTTTAACGCAAGAGAGATAGATAGATAGATAGACAGACAGACAGACAGACTGGCAGACACTATTTACGGCGCGGGACAGACAGACCGGAGACGCAAACAACACAAACAGACATAAATATTGTGTTAAAAGTTCATCTATCGCCACCCATCACGACCCCCCCCCTCCCCCTCCCCCCTACCCCCTCCCCCCCTCATCCCTATCAATTGTCAACCCCTCCCTCCCTCCCCCCTCACCACTGCCATTAGCCTTCCCCTTTTCCTATTCTCTATTAGCCATTTATTCTCTCTCTCTCTCTCTCTCTCTCTCTCTCTCTCTCTCTCTCTCTCTCTCTCTCTCTCTCTCTCTCTCTCTCTCTCTCTCTCTCTCTCTCTCTCTCTCTCTCTCTCTCTCCCTCTTTTCCACTCTCATTCGGAAGTTATGTATTGTCCTCTCTCCCTTTCTCTCTCTCCCTCTCTTCTTTCTACGCTTATTTTTTTTGTGTGTGTGTGTTTTTATATTCATTGTCATTCTCGTTCATTCTTATTTCTCTTCTATTTCCTAATGTCTTTTTTTTTTTTTATTCGCATGTTACGCCTCATTCATTCTCTCATACATTGCCATTCTATCATTAATTCTTTTGTCTTTTTTCTCACTCTTATTCACTCTCTTATGCATCATCTCTTCCTTCCATTCTTTCCTTCTTCCTTTCTTCCTTCCTTTCTTCCTTCTCAAACCATTTACTAATTATCTTTTCTCTATTTCATTCCTTCTTATATGTTTTTAATCAATTCAAACAACAACAAAAAACAATAATGATGACAAGAACACGAGTAAAACATCCACACACACACACACACACACACACACACACACACACACACACACACACACACACACACACAGACAAACCTTTTACTGCGATTAGTCTTTGCATTTATATATTTTATTTAACTTTATTCACTTAACATAGGCAGAAAATTATTGTTTGTGTTTATCTTCCAAGTGCGTCAGGAAGAGGTGAGTGGGAGGGGATGTGAGAGGAGAGGGGAATAAGAGGGAGAGAGGAATGTGTCAGTGGGGTGAGAGGGAGTGAGAGGGGAGTGAGAGGGAGGAGTGGGAGTAAGATTGAGAGGGGAATGAGAGGAGTTAGATAGGGGAAAGAGGAGAGAGGGAGGAAAGATACCAGAAAGAGAGAGTGAGATGGCAGTGAGAGGGATCAGAGGAGGATGAGAAGGGGATGAAATTGGTGAGAGGGGAATGTGAGAGGGGTATGTGAGAGGGATGAAGAGAGGGGTTAGAGAGGGGGGAGAGAGGAGAGTGAGAGGGAGAAGGAGTAGAGATAGAGATGAAAGGGTATAAAAGGAAGGGCTAACGAGGGGAAAGAAGGAATAGGGGGTTAAAGGGGAAAGAGGGGAATGAGAGGGAAATGAGAAAGAAGGGGGGAGAGGGGTGATGAGAGGGGAGAGGGGGTAATGAGTGGGGGGAGACAGCAAATAGATGTTTAATGGACTGTCTTGTGAGAGAATTTAAAGATAATGTGAGTGAGTATGCATTCTCTCTCTCTCTCTCTCTCTCTCTCTCTCTCTCTCTCTCTCTCTCTCTCTCTCTCTCTCTCTCTCTCTCTCTCTCTCTCTCTCTCTCTCTCTCATTTGCTTATTCATTACCTTCGCTAAATATTTGACTTGCATATCTTCTTTCTCTCTTATTTATCTTCTTCCTCTCCTTCATTTGCTAAACTTTGCTCCATTTTTGGCGGGGGGCTTCTCTTTTAAATCTTTCGTCCGCAGTTCCTCCAAAGTCCTCTGCAAGGCTTATTGTGAGTCTGTGTTAACTTTTCTGCTCTGTCTGTCTGTCTGTCTGTCTGTCTATCTCTGTCTCTGCCTCTGTCTGTCTGTCTGTGTCTGTCTCGTTTCCTTCCTGTAATTCCTCTTCCTCTTCCTCCTCCCTCTTCTCTTTCTGTCCATCCTACTCATAATCCTCCTCTTCCTCCTCTTCATCTTCTTCATCTTCCTCCTCCTCTTCTTCCTTTTCATCTTCCTCCTTTTCTTCTTCTTCTTCGTTTTTTTGTGTGTTTTTGTTGATGTTGTTCAAGTTCTTCTTTCACTTCATTCCTCTTCCTCTTCCTCCTCCTCTTCCTTCTTCTCTTCTCCTTCACCCTCCTACATCGTCTTTCTCATTACCCCCCTCCTCCTCCTCCTCCTCCTCCTCCTCCTCCTCCTCCTCCTCCTCCAACTCTTTCTTTTTTTAACTTATAGATGAAAGAGCTCAGAATTTATACCCTTCAACAAAACATATAAAAACTCTCTCTGCCTGAGTCGTGACGGTTCGCTTGTGTTCGTTCGTTCCTTTTTTCTTTTTTCTTTCTTTCCTTCCTTCCTTACTTACTTACTTACTTACTTATTTACTTATTTATTTATTTACTTACTTACTTTTGGTCTATGCTTGTGTGTTTGGTTCTTTCTTTTTATTTCTCTTCTTTTCTTTCTTTATTTTTTCTTCTTTTGTTTCTTCCTTTCTTCTTTCCTTCCTTCGTTTCTGGTCTGTTTGTTACTTTCTGTCTCTTCCTTTCTTTCTTCAATTCTTCCTTCTTCTCTTCCTTCTTCCTTTCAATCTTTCTTTCCTTCATTACTTATTTCGTTTGCTTGGTTGATTTCCTTTTCTCTCCTTTCCTTCTTTCTCTCTTTCTTTCTTTCTTTCTTTCTTCAGTTCTTCCTTCTTTTCTTCCTTCTTCCTTTCAATCTTTCTTTCCTTCCTTCCTTATTTCGTTTGCTTGGTTGATTTCCTTTTCTCTCCTTTCCTTCTTTCTCTCTTTCTTTCTTTCTTTCTTTCTTTCTTCAGTTCTTCCTTCTTTTCTTCCTTCTTCCTTTCAATCTTTCCTTCATTACTTATTTCGTTTGCTTGGTTGATTTCCTTTTCTCTCCTTTCCTTCTTTCTCTCTTTCTTTCTTTCTTTCTTTCTTCAGTTCTTCCTTCTTTTCTTCCTTCTTCCTTTCAATCTTTCTTTCCTTCCTTACTTATTTCGTTTGCTTGGTTGATTTCCTTTTCTCTCCTTTCCTTCTTTCTTTCTTTCTTTCTTTCTTCCTTTTTTCCTTTCTTCCTTCCTTCCTTTCTTTCTTATTAGCTTCCTTTTTTTTTTCCTTTTTTTTATCCTTCCTTCCTTCCTTCCTTTCCAAAGCGAATTCTCAGCAGCAAGGCGTAAAAAACGGACCTGAGACGTGCGGGTGTTTTATTCGGTGGGTTTATACACGTGTTTTATTTGATTTTTACGTCGATTTTATTTGTTTTTATTTTTATATTTATTTTTATACTTTCTTCGTTTATTTTTTTTCACAAGCTCTATCTTGCTCTTCTCTTTAACTTCATGTATGTTCTTGTTCTTTTTCTTCCATGTTTTTTTTTCCATATTATTGTTACTTCTTTTTAATTTTTTTCACACCATCTTGCTTTTTACTCTTATTTCACGTGTTTCTTCTTTCTTTCTTTTTTTTTCTTTATATTCCACTCTTTTGTTGTTTATTTTAATTTTTTGTTTCACACTTTTCATCTTGCTTTTCATTTTAATTTCACGTATTTCTTCTTATGTCTTATTTTTTTCCATATTTCTTATTTTTCTTTTATTTTATACATTTTTCTTGGTTCTTTTTAGTTCTTTTTTCACACCCTTCACCTTGCTTTCTACTTTAATTTCACGTATATCTTCTTTCCTCTTATTATTCTTGTTACATCTATTTATTCATATTTCTTATTTTCCCTCATTTCTTCACATTTTCTTTCTTCAATAAATCTCAGTTGGTTGCCTTGATGTTAACTCGCTAACACTTCATTACTTAAGTTTTCTATTTTTTATGTATTTCCTTACATATTCTTATCTTCATTTCCCTCGTTCATTTTTCTTCAGTATATTTCAGTTGCTTCTTTGTCATCTTCTATACAACAAGGAGTTTCATCTTTTTATTTATGATTCCGTTGGATGTTTTGTGAGTGTGATTTTCTTGTCACATTCATTTTCCACTATTTTCTTTTTTCCTTTCTTATCATTCAGTAATCTCAGCTAGGTCGATGTCATCTGCCAAATTGTTTATACATCAGAGCGTTTTGACTTCGCGTTTGTTGACAGCTTTTCCCCGCAGTCAGATACATATTTTTTCTTCTTTTATTCACCTTATCTTTACTATCTTTGCATTTTTTCTTCTTTGCTATCTTACTATCTTACTATCTATCTTACTATCTTACTATCCTTTTTCTTCTTTGCTGTCTTACTATCTTACTATCCCTTTTCTTCTTTATTATCTTACTATCTTACTATTTATCTTACTATCTTACTATCTTTACTATCTTTTTTTCTTCTTTACTATCTTTGCATTTTTTCTTCTCTTATTTACCTTATCTCTACGATCTTTGCATTCTTCGGTAAATCTTGGTTAGGTCGATATTAACAACCAATTTATTTATATACATCAAGGCATTTTTTTTTTTTTATTGATAGATTTCCGCATACTCTGATACACTTTTCTGTTTATTTATTTTTTCATCTTTGTTTACTCTCTTTGCATTCTTCAGTATATTTCCGATGCCTCAATGTTATCTTCCATGTTTGTCAATTACACATACAGGTAACTAAGGTAGGTTGGTAGGTACGTAGTTAATTAGGTAGGGAGGCAAAATAAGTTACTACTACTACTATTACTACTACTATTACTACTGCTATCACTACTACTACTCCTACTACTACATTGATACAAGTTCCTCTTCTTTTATTTATCATTTTTATATATCTTTTTTTTTTTTTTTTACTTTTCTTGCATTCTTCAGTAAGTTTTAATTAACTGAGTATTAACTAACAAATAATTTATACACTTCATGATTAATAATAACTTTTTTTCACATTCACTGACATAAAACCTTCCTCTATTCATATTTTCTCTACTTTCTTACTTCCCTCCCTTGCATTCTTCAATACATATCAGTTGCTTCAATGCTAACTACCAAATAATCTATACACTTTATGATTGATAATAACTTTTTTCACATTCACTGACATAAAACCTTCTTCCTCTATTCATATTTTCTTTACTTTCTTACTTCCCTCCCTTGCATTCTTCGGTAAATATCAGTTGCTTCAATGCTAACTACCAAATAATCTATACACTTATGATTGTCAATAACTTTTTTTCACGAATATACACACTATCCTCTACCTATATTTATCTTTTTCTTATTTTCTTACTTTCTTTGCGTTCTTCAGTAAATTTTAGTTGTCTGAGTAACAGCCACCAAATAATGTATACTCTCTATGTTCATCAGTAATTCTTTTCACATACACTGGCACGATACTCTCTCCTTTTATTTATCTATTTCACTTTCTTACTTTTTTCTATCCTTCAGTAAATTCCCTTTTCCTCCGTTTTAAGTAACAAATAATTTATACACTTCATGATTGTCAAATAACTCTTTTCACATTCACTGGCACGATATTCTCTCCTTTTATTTATATATTTCACTTTCCCACTTTCTTTCCATCATTCAGTATATTTCCTTTTCCTCAGTTTTAACTAACAAATAATTTATACAGTTCATGTTCATCAATAACTCTTTTCACATACACCGGAACGATATATTCTTCTTATACTTATTCATCTTTAATTTTATTACTTTCCTTGGCATTCTTTGGTAAATCTCAGTTGTCAGGGAGTTAAGGGCCCCATAATTTAATATACTGTTTGTTGATATATTTTCTTCCATAACCTGCAAAAATAATAACTCTTCCTTATTTATCTTTTGAACGTTCTTACCTTCTTTGCATCCCTCGGTAAATCTCAGCATTCTTCGGTAAATTTCAGTTGTCAGGGAGTAAAGGGTCCCATAATTTTATATACTGTTTGTCGATGTCTTTTCTTCCATACCCTGCAAAAATATACTCTTCCTTTATTTATCTTTTGAACGTTCTTACTTTCTTTGCATCGCTCGGTAAATCTCAGACGTCTAGGTGTTAATATTCAGGAACTTTATATATCAAGAGTTTTCCACTTAAATTCATTCTCCGAACGCATTTTTTTCCTCGGTCACTCCTCGTCGCCTCCGTCACCCGGGATTTACGTGACAAACACCTGGATTTAGGGGCCATAAACAGCCTGACTTATCTGAGACACACACGAAGACGCACGCGACAAACGGGGAGACTTATGGGCCAAACAGGTTAATTTCCGTCACACACACACACACACACACAAACACACACACACACACATTATTACTCTTCTCTTCCCTTTTCATTATCTTCTAAGCTAACATTACTACCACATCTACTACAACTACTACTACTACTACTACTACTACTACTACTACTACTATCGAGGAGAGTGAACAGGTAACTAAGGTAGGTAAGTACGTGGATAGTTTGGAAGGTAAATAGTTAAGTAGTTAGGTAGGTAGGTAAAAAGAAATTACTATCACTACTACTACTACTACTACTACTATTACTACTGCTACTACTACTACCACGGAGGAAGGTGAACAGGTAACTAAGGTAGGTAAGTAGTTAATTAGGTAGGTAGATAAAAATAAATTACTCCTACCACTACTACTACTACTACTACTACTACTACTACTACTACTACTACTACTACTACTACTACTACTACTACTACTACTACTACTACTACTACTACTACTACTACTACTATTACTACTACTACTACTACTACTACTACTACTACTACTACTACTACTACTACTATTACTACTACTACTACTACTACTACTTCTACTACTACCACTATTCCACTCTTAACGCCACTAACTATCCAGCTTTCGACACTCGTATCCGAAACCAATATTCACTATTTTCCATTCACACCACCTGTTCACAGTAACCACGCCTACTTTACAATTAATTTTATCTTACTTTCCTTCTCTTTCTAAGCGTCTACTACCTGCGTCTGCTTTTCCTTACTTTCCGTCGATTTTTTTAACTTGTTCTTCGTTTCATAATTACTTGCGGTTGATTTTTTATTTTATTTCTCTTCAATTGTTATTTTTTTATTATTTATCATTCACCTATTCGTACGTTTTTTTTTTTTCTTTATTCATTATTGAGTATACGAGTTTTTCTCTTACTGTAATTTATTTCCCATCTATTTTTATTTTTTCTGCTGTCATCTTCCTCCTAATTTTACTTTTCTGTTTTTTTTAATCGTTTATCATTCGCCTATTGGTACGTTTTTTTTTCTTTATTCATTATTGAGTATACGAGTTTTTCTTTTACTTTAATTTATTTCCAATCTATTTTTATGTTTTCTGCTGTCATCTTCCTCCTAATTTTACTTTTCTGTGTTTTTATCATTTATCATTCACCTATTCGTACGTTTTTTCTTTTCTTTATTCATTATTGAGTATACGAGTTTTTCTCTTACTGTAATTTATTTCTTATCTATTTTTATTATTTCTATTGTCATCTTCCTCCTAATTTTACTCTCTGTTTCCATCCGATGCAGATTACAATGACTTTCTTTTCCCTTCATTTCATTTCCTACACAACTTTCCCTTTCTACTTTCCTACCTGCACAAAACGGTGCCACAGCCATGATTTAAGCGTTATCCGGGTCACTTTCTAACTCTATACACTCCTTGGCCTCTCTATTACCCGCTGGAGAGGTCAGGTCGAGGTGAGGTCATGTTCTAGTTCACTAAAAGGTCAGTACACACGAGTAACGTCCCGCCCCGAGCACTGTTTGAACTACATTGACTATTTCTTTTCCTTCCATCTCTTTTCCAAAATCACTTTCCCTTTCCAGTATCCTACCTGTACTCTTTTCATTTATTTCCCACTTTCCCTTTCTACTTCCCACCCTATAGAAAACGGTGATTACTTTCCCTCCCTCACCCTAACTATTTATTTTCCTTCCATTTCTTTTCCAACATTACTTTCCCTTTTTACTTTCCATCCTGTACTCTTTTCATTTATTTTCCACTTTCCCTTTCTACTTCCCATCTTATAAAAAATGGTGATTACTTTCCCTCTCTTACCCTAACTATTTATTTTCCTTTCATCTCTTTTCAACATCACTTTCCCTTTTTACTTTCCACCCTGTACTCTTTCCATTTTTTTCCACTTTCCTTTCCTACATATTTTCCACTTTCCCATTTTACTTCTCATCCTGTAGAAAACGGTGATTACTTTCCCTTTCCTCACCTATTGTTACCTAGCGTTTTCACCTTTCACCTTTACGGAAAGCATCAGTCGTAATTAGTCTCGTCCTGTCAGTGGGCATCACAAAACAATACACTTTTTTCCTGTCCTTAAACTGTGATTGCTTCCACGTATATTACCTTTCGCTTTTATAAGGTAATACAGAATGGAGGACTAGAGATATAATGAATGTATTTTTTTCATTTTGTAGGCCTTCTCTGCTTTATTTTCTTTTTTTTAATTTTCATTCTTCTTCTCCTCCTCCTCCTTTTTATAATTTATCTCCATTATGCTCCTACTCCTCCTCCTCTTCCTCCTCATCCCTTCCTGCTCCTCCTCTTCTTCATTTTCTTCCTTCTTAACTTCATTATTTTCTGCTTTTCTTCTTTTTCTTAATTTATCTCCATTATACTCCTGCTCCTCCTCCTCCTCTTCCTCCTCATCCCTTCCTGCTCCTTCTATTCTTCATTTTCTTCTTTTAACTTCATCAGTCATCATTCTTCTGTTGCTTCTTCTTTTCTTTCCTCATCTTCATTATTCTTCTGCTCGTCCTCCTCTTCCTCTTCCTCCTCCTCTTCTTCATCCTCCTCATCTTCAAGCTTCTATTCCTCCTCTTCTTCCACGAATTTCACCACTCGACAGTCTTATAGAATGTCATATGGAGTTTCACCCGTCCCTCCTCCCTCTCCCTCTCTCTCTCTCTCTCTCTCTCTCTCTCTCTCTCTCTCTCTCTCTCTCTCTCTCCCCCTAAAACCGAGAGGGAGCAAATATAGAGGTCCGGGAAGTAAGCTCATGCGGTCCACTCCTTTATCATAGAAGCACAGCAGCGGCGGGGAGGCTCAGGAAAATAGGAGAGAAAGACCGGAAAATACAGGTAAGGTAAGGCGGGTGAGCAGGTAAGATAAATAAGGTAGGTAGGGAGGGAGGAGGTTGAACAGATAAAGGAGGAAGGTAAGTTGATCGTTAAGTAAAGAGGGAGGGAGGGAGGTGAGGCAAGGAGGGTGAGCAAGTAAGATAAGTAAGGTAAGGTAGGTGGGTAGGTAGGTAGGTAGGGAGGCGGTGGCTGAACGGATAGCGAGACGGCCCCGCGTTCAGGAGGACGCGAGTTCAATCCCCGACCGGTGCCACCAAGCTGGGATTTTTCAGCCGCCGTCGAGTGGCTTAAAACTACCCACATGTTGTCCTGAAGAGCACCTATCAACCCGGACTCTAGCGAAACTCTCTACAGTGGAGCAAAATTGAGTTCCGGGAGGCACATGAACCAAGCAAGGTGGCGCCACTATAAACACTTGCCTGCACCACAAACGGGATGGCCGACTTAAGACTTAGCTTTGACTGCGGTTGCTTGGAAGAAAAAAAAAGAAAAAAAAGAGGGGTGCCAACTTGACTTTACCTGTAATATCTACTTCACACCTGGACGCGCTAATTGATATAGTTTACTTGTGATTTCTATGTCTTCGTTTTCTTTCTTTTTTTCTTCTTTTTGCTATTAACTTATTATTATTAACTTATTATTAACTAGGCTCCATCAAGATAGTCTACCGGTGCAACAGGTCGTAAAAAAAACAAAAAAAACAGCGTCCGTGTATCACTGTCCATTATTCGCCGTCCGTGGCTCGCAAACGACAAAAAAACAGGTAGGGCCCGGAATGCTTTGTAGTCCCTGGCGTTCGTTTTAAGGCAAGGAGGGCGAAGGCAGCGGGTAATTAAGCCATTATGAGACTAATCACCGCTAATTGCACGGCGCGGGGCTGGCGGGGCGGGCAGTAAGGAAGGCGGGGAAAATACTGCGACGCCACTTCCTGCCCCGCTCCGCCACTTGTCACCGGGAATAAAGGGCCCAGTGACCTCCCCTTGCCGCTATGGGAAAAGAAAACGGGGCACGGACAAAAATTTAAGGGTATACTATATTTACTCTATACATATTATGAACCAACTTGAAATTATGGTAAAGAAAATGTGATTGGACCGAAATTCAAAGGTATACTGTATTTTTTTATAATTATCTGACACATAAATGAAAACGGGGTACGGACCGAAATTTAAGGGTATACTATATTTACTCTATACATATTATGAACCAACTTGAAATTATGGTAAAGAAAATGTGATATGGAAAGAAATTTAAAGGTATACTGTATTCATTTTATTTTCTTACACATATAAATAATCTTGGAATTTCTACAGTAAGCACGACATTAGAAAACAAGGAAAGAAAACGAAAATACTGACCAAACTTTAAAGGTGTAACTGTTTTTTTACGTATTTTGAACCACGTTGAAATTTAGGGTAGGCGGTGACCGAAGTGATAGCGTACTGGACCCACATTCGCCGCGTGATGGACGACGCGTTGCCGGCGCGGCGCAATACACAACAAAAAAAAAAAAAAAAAAAAAATACACTAGTATCAGAAAACAGGGAAAGAAAACGGAGGAAAGAAAAAATATTAAGGTATACTCTACTTATTTGTACACATATAATGAACCAAATATAAACGCGAAATAAGTTAATAGCAAAAAAGAAAGAGAAAGAAAACGAAGACCTAAAAATCACAAGGAAATTATATCAATTAGCTCGTTCGGGTGCGAAGTGAATGTTACAGGTAAAGTCAAGTTGGCACCCCTCTTTTTTTTCTTTCTTTTTTTCTTCCAATCAACCGCGGTAAAAGCAAAGTCTTAAGTCGGCCAAACAAAAGTCACTTCCCAAACTCTCTCTCTCTCTCTCTCTCTCTCTCTCTCTCTCTCTCTCTCTCTCTCTCTCTCTCTCTCTCTCTCTCTCTCTCTCTCTCTCTCTCTCTCTCTCTCTCTCTCTCTCTCTCTCTCTCTCTCTCTCTTCCCTATTCGACTTTTCTTAGTATTCTTCTTTCCTCTTCTTTCCTCTTTTCCTCTTCTTTTTATTTTTTCTCTTCCTCTCTTCTTTCTCCTCCTTTCCTTTCTATTGCCTCTCCCTCTCTTCCATCTCTGACTTCCTTCATTTCTTCCCTTTCTCCTCTTTTTCTTCATATTTCTCTTCCTCTCTCTCCTCTATCTAGTTTCCTTCTCCTCCTTCTTTTTTTCATATTCTCTCTCTTCCACTTTTCTTCGGTTGCAATTTATTCCATTATTTTCCTTTTACCTTCCTTTCCCTTCTTCACTTCCTCTCTTCCTCCGCCTATTCCATTGATGAGCATCCCTTCTCTTCCTCCTCTATCTCCTCTTCCTCCCCCTCCTCCTCTTCCCTTCAACTTGTCCTCCCTCTCTTGATCGAGCTAATTACCCTTCCTCCCTCCCTTCCCTTCTTCCTTCCTTCCTTCCTTTCCTCTCCTAATTAATCGTAGTTTTTTGTCCCTTCACCTCCCCTTCAGTTCCCTTCTCCTCTTTTCCTTTCCTTCCCTTTCCTTTCATTTATCCTCTTACCTTCAACTCCCATTCACTTCCCTTCTTCTTTTTTCCTCTTTCCCTTCCATTTCCTTTCCTTTATTCTCTTCCCTTCACCTCCCCTTCACTTCCCTTCTCTCTTCCTCTTCATTTCCTTTCCTTTATTTTCTTTTACCATTTCCTTTCCTTCCGTTCCTTGATCCTTTTCCCTTTCCCTTTCCTTTCCTTATTCTCTTCTCCTCTTCCCTTCCTTTCCCTTTCCTCATTCTCCTTTCCTTCCATCCTTCCCTTCACTCCACTTCTCCCTCCTTCCCTTTTCGCTCACTTATTCTTCTCTTCCATCTCTCCTTCTCCTTCCCTTCCCTTTCCTTTCGTTCCCTTACTCTCCCCTCCCCTCTCCCTCCACTCCCCAGTCCTATCTCCTCCCCAACTTCGCCCACTTTACTTCAACAGCTCTTAACTCTCCCTCTCCTCTCTCCCACTCCTCTCTCCTCCCCTCCTTTGTGGTCTTATATCCTTCCCTTCTTCCCTCTCATCTTCTTCGCCCATCTTTTAATCCTTCCATCAGGTTGATTGTCATTGTTTTCCTGCTTTCCTTCTTTATCTCCCCTCTTCACTTTCCCCTCACTTTTCCTTTCTTTCTTTGTCTCTTACTTTCTCTTCCTTCAATCCTTTCCCATCTACCTCTCCTTCCTTTTACTTTTACTTTCTCTCCCTCCTTCTTTCTACTCCATTATCTGACCTCTCCTTCTCCTCTTTCTCCTCCATTTCCCTTTCCTTTCTTTCTTTGTATTTTTCTCTCTCCTCCTTCAATCCTTTCTCTCTACATTTCCTCCCTTTTACTGCTTTTACTTTCTCTCCCTCCTTCTTTCCTCTCCATTTTCTGACCTCTCTTTCTCCTCTTTCTCCTCCATTTCCCTTTCCTTTCTCCTATTCTTTGTATTTTTCTCTCTCCTCCTTCAATCCTTTCTCTCTACCTCTTCCTCCTTCTTACTTCGTTTACTCTCCCCTCCTTTTTCTTCTCCATTTTCTGACCCCTCGTCCTCCTCCTCCTCCTCCGTAATATCTTCCTTCCCTCCTCCATTTCCTCCTCCTCTTATCTCTCCTCCAAAACAAACCTTCCCTCCTCCGGCCTACCAAAAAATAAGGCCTAATTTCATATGCCTCCATCGTATCTCTTCCTCCTTAAGGTCTTCCTCCCCTCCCTCCCTTTCCTTATCTTCCCTTCCCTTCGCTTCCTTCTTCCTCTAACATTATCTTCCCTTCCTTTCCTTTTCCATTATCATCCCTGACCCTTCCGTTCCGTTCAGTAGTGTCCGTTCCGCTCCGTTCCGTTCCTTTTTCTTCACTTCACTTCACTTCACTTCGCTTTCCTTTCCTTTCCTTTCCTTTCCTTTCCTTTCCTTTCCTTTCCTTTCTTTTCCTTTCCTTTCCTTCTTTTCCTTTCCTTTCATCTCCTTTCCTTTCCTTTCCTTTCCTTTCCTTTCCTTCCTTTCCTTTCCTTTCATCTCCTTTCCTTTCCTTTCCTTTCCTTTCCTTTCCTTTCCTTTCCTTCCTTTCCTTTCCTTTCATCTCCTTTCCTTTCCTTTCCTTCCCTTCCCTTCTCATCTCTTCTCTTCTCTTCTTCATTTTCCCCCTCGATTATTAGCATTATTCCCTCCATTCAACCTTCTTTCCTTTTTATTTGTCCTTCCTTCCTTCCTTCCTTCTTTCCTTCCTTCCAAATTCTTATTCCCTTCCCTATTTTACCTATTTCCTACTTTCCTTTTTCTACACACTCATATTCCTTCCTTCCTTCCTTCCTTCCTTCCTTTCTTCTTTTCTTCCTTCAAACTTATTCACTTTCCCTTTTTCCTCTCCTCTTACTTTCCTTCTCGTCCCTACTTCCTTCCTTCCTTTCTTCCTTCCTTCCTTCCTTCCTTCCTTCCTTCCTTCCTTCCTTTCTTCCTTCCTTCCTTCCTTCCTTCCTTCCTTCAAACTTCTTATTCACTTTCCCTTTTTCCCCTCCTCTCACTTTCCTTTTCGTCCCTCCTTCCCTCCTTCCTTCCTTCCCTCCAACTTATTCACTTTCCCTTTTAACCCTCCTCTTACTTTCCCTTTCCTTGTACCCTCTCACACCTGCTCTCCCTCACGACCCCATCTGTTTACCTGTACTAATTAGATACACGACCATTTAGCTTTTACCTGAGACAAGTTGGCGCACCTGTGAAAGAGAAGAGCACAGGTAGGGGACAGGTAAGATACAGGTTAAGTAAAGAGCTTCTTCGTACCTCCTCACCTGCCTGTCTACCTGTCCCCTTCTCACCTGTTGCCCGGAGCTTCGCTGGATTCACGATCACTATGCTTTTACCTGAGACAACATGACGCACCTGTAAAGAAGGGCTGCACAGGTGAGGTTGGAAAAGGGTTCGTAAGTTTTTTTTGTTTTTTTTAGGGGGTAAAGGAGGTAGGGGGACGCCATTGCCTTTGTACTTTTTTTGTTTTTGTTTTTAGTATCTATTGAGTTTATTTTCCTTATCTTCCATCTCCCCCTTTCTATTTCCTTTTCCTACTTTTTTTCATTCTCTATTTCCTCTCTCTGACCTCGTAACATACTCTATTCATATCTTTTCATTATTTTTCCTTCTTTTCATTCCCTTTACATTTCCTTGTCTTCTTTTTCTTTCTTTCTCTCTCTAACATTGATCCCTTTTTCCTTTCCCTCTACTTTTCCTTCGCTTCTTTTTCCCTTCTTTAACTTTGTAACAATGACTTTTGTTTTCCTTCTTTTCCTTTCTGACCTCGTAGCATAACATATCATCCTTTTTTCAAACATTTTTTTTTTTTTTTTTCTACTTTTCTTTTTTTTTTTTTCTTCTCTTTGTAACAATGACTTTTCCTTCTTTTCCTTTCTGACCTCGTAGCATAACATATCATCCTTTTTTTCATTCTTTCCCTTCTCTTCTTTCTTTCTCTCTCTAACATTCAGCCTTTTTTTCATTTCCTTCAACTTTTCCTTCACTTCTTTTTCCCTTCCTTACTTTGTATCATCTCTTTTGTTTTCCTTCTTTTCCTTTCTGACCTCGTAGCATAACAAATCCTTTTTTTTCTTTCTTTCCCTTCTCTTCTTTCTTTCTCTAACATTCATTCTTTTTAATTTCCTTCTACTTTTCCTCCACTTCTTTTTCCCTTCTTTAACTTTGTAACAATGGCTTTTTTTTTCCTTATTTTCCTTTCTGACCTCGTAGCATAACACATTCATCCTTTTTCAGTCTTTCCCTTCTCTTCTCTCTCTTTCTGACCTTCCAAAATAACCCATTCCGAACTTCCTCCATCTTCCATCTCACCTTTCCTCTCTCCTACGTGACACCAATACGGTATTCGTGAAACGCCAACACACTTATTCCAACGAGTGTTTCCCCCGTACCGCCTCTGTTTTTCCCGCCCTGAGCTCGCCGGCGTTTGATTGGGACGAAAACAATGCGTCGGAGTCGGTGAGTTTGATCAAGACAGGTGATACAGACGCACTTCCCACCTGTAATTTAATCTACATCGGCGCCGGCAACCTTGAATGAAAGTGAAATGAGATGCACACAGATAGACTGATAGATAGATACAGCTAGGTAACTTGAGAAGGAATAAAGGGAGATGAATTAAAAAACAAAACAAAGAAACAGAAAAGGTAGAAAGATAGAAAGAAGATAAAAACGAGTACGCAAGATAGATAGATAGATAGATAGATAGGTAAACATGGAAGAAATACATGGAGGTAAATACATAAATAAACACAAATAAAGAAAAAGACAAACAAAAAGACCAAAAAAAAAATGTAAACACGAGTAAACAGAGAACAGACAAGACCCAAAATAACAACAGACTCCAAACACACACACACACACACACACACACACACACACACACACACACACACACACACACACACACACACACACACACACACACACACACACACACACACACACACACATACAAACAGATCGATCACCATACAGACAGACAGACAGACACCGTGACAGATATGGGAACGGAGAAACCAAACCAATAAAAAAAACAAAAATAAACAGCGAGGAAAAAAAAATAAAAGAGCCCGTCCGGGACATTTTGAAACCGAGTGTGGGAACGAGACCAAAAAAAAAAGGAAAAAAAAAGAAAGGGTACAAAAATCGATAGGAAGGTAAAGCCGGCAGGCGAGTCCAAGGCAGGTGGAGCGCTACGTCAAAATTTACAGGTGAGTTGATTGACATGCAGGTACGATGGCGAGTGCTATGTTACCTGGCGAAAGAGAGAGAGAGAGAGAGAGAGAGAGAGAGAGAGAGAGAGAGGGGGGGGGGATAGAGAAGAATGTAGAGAAAAATGATAAACAGTGGAGGGAGAGAAGTGGGCTGGATAATGGATGGGACAGGAAGGGTGGTAAAGGGACGGAGAGGAAGGGAGAGGAGGGAAGAGAATGGTAGAGGGAGGGAAAAGAAGAGGAGAGGAGAGGATAGAATGAGAGAGGAGAGGAGGGGGGAAAATGAGAAAGAAGAGAAGAGAATGGGAGCGAAGGGAAGGGAAGAAAATGGGAGAGGAAGGGAGAGGAAAGGAGAGGAGGGGAGAAAAGGGAAGATAAAGGAAGATGAGGGAAGAGCAGGAATACACAGAAGAGAAAAGAATGAGGGAGGGAAGGAGAGAAAAGTAAAATGAGGGAGGAAGGGAGAGTGCAACCATGAGAACGAGGAGGGGAAAGAGGAGGTAAATAAAGAGGAGGATAAAAGAGGAAAACAGGAACCGATCGCTGCATATGAAACGAGGGGAGAGGAGGAGGAGGAGGAGGAGGAGGAGGGAAATATGAGAGGAAAAGGAAAAGAAGATGGAAATGGATATAGAAAGTAGGAGGAGGTGTTTAGAAGACAAGAATTGACCGATGAGAAAAAAAATATTGAAAGAGGAAAAGGAGGAAGAGGAGGAAAATATGATAGGGAAAGGATAAGGATGAAGGAAGAGAAGGAAGAGGATAGAAGAGAAAGAGGAGAAGGAAGGGGAACTACGAATAGAGAAAGAATGAAAGAAAAGATGACAAAAATATACTGTTATGAAAAATTGAAGGAAAGTTTGAAGGAGAAGCAGAAAAAAAGGAAAAAATGATAAGAAGAAAAGGAAAAAATAATAAAACAGAGAAAACAAAAAAAAGAGAATTGATGAATAGAGAAAGGGAGAAAAAACGAGAGGAAATAATTGTATGTGAAAAATCTAAAAAGGAATGCAGACAGAAGCAAAAAAAGATTGCGAAAAAGGAAAAGAATAAGAAAATATAAAGAAAAATACAATTGATGAATGGAGAAAGGGACAAAAAACGAAAAAGAGAGCAGGAAGAAGACGGATAAGAAAGACATGGTGAAGTTGGAAAGAGAAGAACATAGTTGACAAATAAATAAGAGAAGAAGGAAGGGAGGATAAAGCAGAGATGGAATGAGAAAACGTCAAAAGAAAACCATTGATAAATAAAGAAACGGACAAGGAAGAAGAAGGAGGAGGAGAAGGAGAAAGAAAGAAGACGCAAGGGAAAACTAAATGAAGACGGGAAGAATGACAAAGAAGGATGAAAATTGAGAACGGTGAAGAGAACGAGAGGGTACGAATGGAAGATGTTGAAATACCGTAACGTGAGACGGGAAGGTAAAAGGGATGAGCATGACCCCTGATATGGAAGACTCGCAAAACACGACAAAATATTTAAAGTAAGGATAAAAAGGGATACTTATGGCCTCTGGAAATAGAACACTTACAAAAGATGATAAAATATTAGGCAAGGTTAAGAAAATGCTGATAATAGGAAACTTAAAAATACAGAACAAAAAAGGACAAAAAAAGGGAATAAATATGACAGCTGGAAAAAAAAAAAACTTACAAAACATGATAGAATATAAAGGATAAAAGACGAATAAATAGGAGAATGACAAGAATACTGATGAAAAAATGGAAAAAAGGAAAAAGAGGAAGAGGAGGACAATAAAAAAGGAAAGGATTAGAATGAAGGAAGAGGAGGAAGGGGACAAGAAAAGACTGATGAAAAAAAAGTAAAAAGGAAAAAGAGGAAGAGAAGGAAAATCAAAAATAAAGGAAAGGATTAGAATGAAGGAAGAGGAGGAAGAGGACAAGAAAAGACTGATGAAAACAAAATGTGGAAAAAAGGAAAAGTAGAAAAAGGAGGAAAATAAAAAAGGAAAGGATTAGAATGAAGGAAGAGGAGGAAGAGGATAAAAGAGCAAAAAGAGAAGGAAGAGGAAATACGAATGGATAAAGAAAGAATGAAGACAAAATTATACTGTTAGCAAAAAAAAAAAAAAAGGAAAAGAACGAAAAACAACACTATGTATGCCAGGGTCTGAGAACATAATTGCATCGGGTAGGCGGTGGCCGAAGTGATAGCGTACTGGACCCACATTCGCCGCGTGATGGACGACTTGGGTTCGAATCCTCACGCTACCACTCGGATTTTTCAGTCACCGCCGAGTGGCTTAAAACTACCCACATGCTGTCCTGAAGCCACCCATCAACCCGGACTCTAATCAAGAACGAGTTCCGGGGGGCAGCATGAGCCAATGCAAGATGGCGCCACTATAAACACTCGCCTGCGCCAGAACGGGCTGGGCCGACCATCAGGCCCCACCTGGAAGAAGCCTTGGGCCGACCATCAGGCCCCACCGGGAAGATGCCTACCGGCGCAATTGGCAACAACGTAAAAAAAAAATAAATAAATAAAAAAAAAATAAGGTAGTGAAAAGTGGAGGACATGGAATTACAAAAGAAATTAAAGAATACAGGAAATAAAGCGAAAAGAATAAGAGAATAAGAGGAAGAAAGGAAAACCCGTAAGAACGTATCGTAAGCCCCCACACAAAAACACAAACACACACACTAATGATGATGATAAACAAAATGAAAAAAGAAACAGCTCTTTTACGAATTTCAGAAGACACAAGATTATAAAAAAAAGCAAAACAGAGAGGAACACACACCCATGACAACACATTAACAAACAAACCCACAAACACACAAACACTCACTAATGATAATAATAAACAAAACGAAAACAGAAACAGCTCATTTACGAATTTCAAAAGACACCAAATTATAAAAAAA